>NW_027447132.1:155000-165000 GCF_038048845.1 Mixophyes fleayi | reverse complement strand
GTCTATATTAGGGAATTTAGACTGTAAGCTCCAATAGGGTAGGGACTGATGTGAATGGGTTCTCTGTACAGCGCTGCGCTATTAGTGACACTATATAAATAAATGATAATGAGGATGATGATGATATGTGTTTACTATGCCTATACACATAGCCAGCTTTCACACTTGATTGGCAGATTAATGCATCATTATTGCTAAGTTTGATAACAGTTGTCTAATACAGTGACACTGGTAGAGAAAACCACTATAGACATTCACATAAGCAGCTCTCATCATCATCATTTATGGCATAAGACTTCTTTAATTATACTAAGTTTTTGAGCAGGTCTGCATTATACTTAATTATATAAGGGAGATGTACTTTTAGTAAAAAGTAGCTCTCCAATTTCAAAAGTACATCAACGTAGTATTAATACTTAGATTTAAAGATTTTCTGGGATAAATGAAATACATTCCCAGCAGCCATCTCCCTTTGCCTCTATCTTATTGCATATTTTGTCCTAATGTGCTTTCATATTTACATGTCACCATGTTTCCATTGGCTAGTACCTTAAAGTCAGATGTCTGTCAAGCAAACTGACCAGTGACAGAATTGCTTTGTGAGGTTTACATCTTTATGACATCAAATGCTTCACATGAAAAATGCAGTTCATTGTCAAAAATCAGCTATATTAGGAGAGTGAGAATTGTGTTTTAGCATCAATTACACACTAAATATGCTGTCATTGTGTATGTTTAATGGATGTCTTTCAGTTTTAAAGATAGACAGACGGATAGATAGATAGAAAGATAGAAAGATAGAAAGATAGATAGATAGAAAGATAGAAAGATAGATAGATAGATAGACAGACAGACAGACTGATTTCAACTGGAAGCAGTGCTTACATATTGCTTAATTTTTGGTGGTTATTAAATAGTATGGGTAGGCAAGAAAAGTGCATATATCTTTTATTAGCATAAACTTACCCAAATGCGCTCTTGCATATTTAAGGCATTCAAAGTAATAATATTTCACAGCATTAATACAGTTATGTACTAGACTGGACAATGGTAAGCAGAGCCAGTACTTATATCAACAATGGCCTTATCTGTGTGAAGTTTGTATGTTCTCCCTGTGTTTGCGTGGGTTTCCTCCGGGTGCTGTGGTTTCCTCCCACACTCCAAAAAACATACTGTTAGGTTAATTGGCTGCTATCAAAATTGACCCTAGTCTCTCCCTCTCTGTCTGTGTGTGAGTGTGTGTCTATATTAGGGAATTTAGACTGTAAGCTCCAATAGGGTAGGGACTGATGTGAATGGGTTCTCTGTACAGCGCTGCGCTATTAGTGACACTATATAAATAAATGATAATGAGGATGATGATGATATGTGTTTACTATGCCTATACACATAGCCAGCTTTCACACTTGATTGGCAGATTAATGCATCATTATTGCTAAGTTTGATAACAGTTGTCTAATACAGTGACACTGGTAGAGAAAACCACTATAGACATTCACATAAGCAGCTCTCATCATCATCATTTATGGCATAAGACTTCTTTAATTATACTAAGTTTTTGAGCAGGTCTGCATTATACTTAATTATATAAGGGAGATGTACTTTTAGTAAAAAGTAGCTCTCCAATTTCAAAAGTACATCAACGTAGTATTAATACTTAGATTTAAAGATTTTCTGGGATAAATGAAATACATTCCCAGCAGCCATCTCCCTTTGCCTCTATCTTATTGCATATTTTGTCCTAATGTGCTTTCATATTTACATGTCACCATGTTTCCATTGGCTAGTACCTTAAAGTCAGATGTCTGTCAAGCAAACTGACCAGTGACAGAATTGCTTTGTGAGGTTTACATCTTTATGACATCAAATGCTTCACATGAAAAATGCAGTTCATTGTCAAAAATCAGCTATATTAGGAGAGTGAGAATTGTGTTTTAGCATCAATTACACACTAAATATGCTGTCATTGTGTATGTTTAATGGATGTCTTTCAGTTTTAAAGATAGACAGACGGATAGATAGATAGAAAGATAGAAAGATAGATAGATAGAAAGATAGATAGATAGATAGATAGACAGACAGACAGACAGACTGATTTCAACTGGAAGCAGTGCTTACATATTGCTTAATTTTTGGTGGTTATTAAATAGTATGGGTAGGCAAGAAAAGTGCATATATCTTTTATTAGCATAAACTTACCCAAATGCGCTCTTGCATATTTAAGGCATTCAAAGTAATAATATTTCACAGCATTAATACAGTTATGTACTAGACTGGACAATGGTAAGCAGAGCCAGTACTTATATCAACAATGGCCTTATCTGTGTGAAGTTTGTATGTTCTCCCTGTGTTTGCGTGGGTTTCCTCCGGGTGCTGTGGTTTCCTCCCACACTCCAAAAAACATACTGTTAGGTTAATTGGCTGCTATCAAAATTGACCCTAGTCTCTCCCTCTCTGTCTGTGTGTGTGTGTGTCTATATTAGGGAATTTAGACTGTAAGCTCCAATAGGGTAGGGACTGATGTGAATGGGTTCTCTGTACAGCGCTGCGCTATTAGTGACACTATATAAATAAATGATAATGAGGATGATGATGATGATATGTGTTTACTATGCCTATACACATAGCCAGCTTTCACACTTGATTGGCAGATTAATGCATCATTATTGCTAAGTTTGATAACAGTTGTCTAATACAATGACACTGGTAGAGAAAACCACTATAGACATTCACATAAGCAGCTCTCATCATCATCATTTATTGCATAAGACTTCTTTAATTATACTAAGTTTTTGAGCAGGTCTGCATTATACTTAATTATATAAGGGAGATGTACTTTTAGTAAAAAGTAGCTCTCCAATTTCAAAAGTACATCAACGTAGTATTAATACTTAGATTTAAAGATTTTCTGGGATAAATGAAATACATTCCCAGCAGCCATCTCCCTTTGCCTCTATCTTATTGCATATTTTGTCCTAATGTGCTTTCATATTTACATGTCACCATGTTTCCATTGGCTAGTACCTTAAAGTCAGATGTCTGTCAAGCAAACTGACCAGTGACAGAATTGCTTTGTGAGGTTTACATCTTTATGACATCAAATGCTTCACATGAAAAATGCAGTTCATTGTCAAAAATCAGCTATATTAGGAGAGTGAGAATTGTGTTTTAGCATCAATTACACACTAAATATGCTGTCATTGTGTATGTTTAATGGATGTCTTTCAGTTTTAAAGATAGACAGACCGATAGATAGATAGATAGATAGATAGATAGATAGATAGATAGATAGATAGATAGATAGAAAGATAGATAGATAGATAGATAGATAGACAGACAGACAGACAGACTGATTTCAACTGGAAGCAGTGCTTACATATTGCTTAATTTTTGGTGGTTATTAAATAGTATGGGTAGGCAAGAAAAGTGCATATATCTTTTATTAGCATAAACTTACCCAAATGCGCTCTTGCATATTTAAGGCATTCAAAGTAATAATATTTCACAGCATTAATACAGTTATGTACTAGACTGGACAATGGTAAGCAGAGCCAGTACTTATATCAACAATGGCCTTATCTGTGTGAAGTTTGTATGTTCTCCCTGTGTTTGCGTGGGTTTCCTCCCACACTCCAAAAAACATACTGTTAGGTTAATTGGCTGCTATCAAAATTGACCCTAGTCTCTCCCTCTCTGTCTGTGTGTGAGTGTGTGTCTATATTAGGGAATTTAGACTGTAAGCTCCAATAGGGTAGGGACTGATGTGAATGGGTTCTCTGTACAGCGCTGCGCTATTAGTGACACTATATAAATAAATGATAATGAGGATGATGATGATATGTGTTTACTATGCCTATACACATAGCCAGCTTTCACACTTGATTGGCAGATTAATGCATCATTATTGCTAAGTTTGATAACAGTTGTCTAATACAGTGACACTGGTAGAGAAAACCACTATAGACATTCACATAAGCAGCTCTCATCATCATCATTTATGGCATAAGACTTCTTTAATTATACTAAGTTTTTGAGCAGGTCTGCATTATACTTAATTATATAAGGGAGATGTACTTTTAGTAAAAAGTAGCTCTCCAATTTCAAAAGTACATCAACGTAGTATTAATACTTAGATTTAAAGATTTTCTGGGATAAATGAAATACATTCCCAGCAGCCATCTCCCTTTGCCTCTATCTTATTGCATATTTTGTCCTAATGTGCTTTCATATTTACATGTCACCATGTTTCCATTGGCTAGTACCTTAAAGTCAGATGTCTGTCAAGCAAACTGACCAGTGACAGAATTGCTTTGTGAGGTTTACATCTTTATGACATCAAATGCTTCACATGAAAAATGCAGTTCATTGTCAAAAATCAGCTATATTAGGAGAGTGAGAATTGTGTTTTAGCATCAATTACACACTAAATATGCTGTCATTGTGTATGTTTAATGGATGTCTTTCAGTTTTAAAGATAGACAGACGGATAGATAGATAGAAAGATAGAAAGATAGAAAGATAGATAGATAGAAAGATAGAAAGATAGATAGATAGATAGACAGACAGACAGACTGATTTCAACTGGAAGCAGTGCTTACATATTGCTTAATTTTTGGTGGTTATTAAATAGTATGGGTAGGCAAGAAAAGTGCATATATCTTTTATTAGCATAAACTTACCCAAATGCGCTCTTGCATATTTAAGGCATTCAAAGTAATAATATTTCACAGCATTAATACAGTTATGTACTAGACTGGACAATGGTAAGCAGAGCCAGTACTTATATCAACAATGGCCTTATCTGTGTGAAGTTTGTATGTTCTCCCTGTGTTTGCGTGGGTTTCCTCCGGGTGCTGTGGTTTCCTCCCACACTCCAAAAAACATACTGTTAGGTTAATTGGCTGCTATCAAAATTGACCCTAGTCTCTCCCTCTCTGTCTGTGTGTGAGTGTGTGTCTATATTAGGGAATTTAGACTGTAAGCTCCAATAGGGTAGGGACTGATGTGAATGGGTTCTCTGTACAGCGCTGCGCTATTAGTGACACTATATAAATAAATGATAATGAGGATGATGATGATATGTGTTTACTATGCCTATACACATAGCCAGCTTTCACACTTGATTGGCAGATTAATGCATCATTATTGCTAAGTTTGATAACAGTTGTCTAATACAGTGACACTGGTAGAGAAAACCACTATAGACATTCACATAAGCAGCTCTCATCATCATCATTTATGGCATAAGACTTCTTTAATTATACTAAGTTTTTGAGCAGGTCTGCATTATACTTAATTATATAAGGGAGATGTACTTTTAGTAAAAAGTAGCTCTCCAATTTCAAAAGTACATCAACGTAGTATTAATACTTAGATTTAAAGATTTTCTGGGATAAATGAAATACATTCCCAGCAGCCATCTCCCTTTGCCTCTATCTTATTGCATATTTTGTCCTAATGTGCTTTCATATTTACATGTCACCATGTTTCCATTGGCTAGTACCTTAAAGTCAGATGTCTGTCAAGCAAACTGACCAGTGACAGAATTGCTTTGTGAGGTTTACATCTTTATGACATCAAATGCTTCACATGAAAAATGCAGTTCATTGTCAAAAATCAGCTATATTAGGAGAGTGAGAATTGTGTTTTAGCATCAATTACACACTAAATATGCTGTCATTGTGTATGTTTAATGGATGTCTTTCAGTTTTAAAGATAGACAGACGGATAGATAGATAGAAAGATAGAAAGATAGATAGATAGAAAGATAGATAGATAGATAGATAGACAGACAGACAGACAGACTGATTTCAACTGGAAGCAGTGCTTACATATTGCTTAATTTTTGGTGGTTATTAAATAGTATGGGTAGGCAAGAAAAGTGCATATATCTTTTATTAGCATAAACTTACCCAAATGCGCTCTTGCATATTTAAGGCATTCAAAGTAATAATATTTCACAGCATTAATACAGTTATGTACTAGACTGGACAATGGTAAGCAGAGCCAGTACTTATATCAACAATGGCCTTATCTGTGTGAAGTTTGTATGTTCTCCCTGTGTTTGCGTGGGTTTCCTCCGGGTGCTGTGGTTTCCTCCCACACTCCAAAAAACATACTGTTAGGTTAATTGGCTGCTATCAAAATTGACCCTAGTCTCTCCCTCTCTGTCTGTGTGTGTGTGTGTCTATATTAGGGAATTTAGACTGTAAGCTCCAATAGGGTAGGGACTGATGTGAATGGGTTCTCTGTACAGCGCTGCGCTATTAGTGACACTATATAAATAAATGATAATGAGGATGATGATGATGATATGTGTTTACTATGCCTATACACATAGCCAGCTTTCACACTTGATTGGCAGATTAATGCATCATTATTGCTAAGTTTGATAACAGTTGTCTAATACAATGACACTGGTAGAGAAAACCACTATAGACATTCACATAAGCAGCTCTCATCATCATCATTTATTGCATAAGACTTCTTTAATTATACTAAGTTTTTGAGCAGGTCTGCATTATACTTAATTATATAAGGGAGATGTACTTTTAGTAAAAAGTAGCTCTCCAATTTCAAAAGTACATCAACGTAGTATTAATACTTAGATTTAAAGATTTTCTGGGATAAATGAAATACATTCCCAGCAGCCATCTCCCTTTGCCTCTATCTTATTGCATATTTTGTCCTAATGTGCTTTCATATTTACATGTCACCATGTTTCCATTGGCTAGTACCTTAAAGTCAGATGTCTGTCAAGCAAACTGACCAGTGACAGAATTGCTTTGTGAGGTTTACATCTTTATGACATCAAATGCTTCACATGAAAAATGCAGTTCATTGTCAAAAATCAGCTATATTAGGAGAGTGAGAATTGTGTTTTAGCATCAATTACACACTAAATATGCTGTCATTGTGTATGTTTAATGGATGTCTTTCAGTTTTAAAGATAGACAGACCGATAGATAGATAGATAGATAGATAGATAGATAGATAGATAGATAGATAGATAGATAGATAGATAGATAGATAGATAGATAGATAGACAGACAGACAGACAGACTGATTTCAACTGGAAGCAGTGCTTACATATTGCTTAATTTTTGGTGGTTATTAAATAGTATGGGTAGGCAAGAAAAGTGCATATATCTTTTATTAGCATAAACTTACCCAAATGCGCTCTTGCATATTTAAGGCATTCAAAGTAATAATATTTCACAGCATTAATACAGTTATGTACTAGACTGGACAATGGTAAGCAGAGCCAGTACTTATATCAACAATGGCCTTATCTGTGTGAAGTTTGTATGTTCTCCCTGTGTTTGCGTGGGTTTCCTCCCACACTCCAAAAAACATACTGTTAGGTTAATTGGCTGCTATCAAAATTGACCCTAGTCTCTCCCTCTCTGTCTGTGTGTGAGTGTGTGTCTATATTAGGGAATTTAGACTGTAAGCTCCAATAGGGTAGGGACTGATGTGAATGGGTTCTCTGTACAGCGCTGCGCTATTAGTGACACTATATAAATAAATGATAATGAGGATGATGATGATATGTGTTTACTATGCCTATACACATAGCCAGCTTTCACACTTGATTGGCAGATTAATGCATCATTATTGCTAAGTTTGATAACAGTTGTCTAATACAGTGACACTGGTAGAGAAAACCACTATAGACATTCACATAAGCAGCTCTCATCATCATCATTTATGGCATAAGACTTCTTTAATTATACTAAGTTTTTGAGCAGGTCTGCATTATACTTAATTATATAAGGGAGATGTACTTTTAGTAAAAAGTAGCTCTCCAATTTCAAAAGTACATCAACGTAGTATTAATACTTAGATTTAAAGATTTTCTGGGATAAATGAAATACATTCCCAGCAGCCATCTCCCTTTGCCTCTATCTTATTGCATATTTTGTCCTAATGTGCTTTCATATTTACATGTCACCATGTTTCCATTGGCTAGTACCTTAAAGTCAGATGTCTGTCAAGCAAACTGACCAGTGACAGAATTGCTTTGTGAGGTTTACATCTTTATGACATCAAATGCTTCACATGAAAAATGCAGTTCATTGTCAAAAATCAGCTATATTAGGAGAGTGAGAATTGTGTTTTAGCATCAATTACACACTAAATATGCTGTCATTGTGTATGTTTAATGGATGTCTTTCAGTTTTAAAGATAGACAGACGGATAGATAGATAGAAAGATAGAAAGATAGAAAGATAGATAGATAGAAAGATAGAAAGATAGATAGATAGATAGACAGACAGACAGACTGATTTCAACTGGAAGCAGTGCTTACATATTGCTTAATTTTTGGTGGTTATTAAATAGTATGGGTAGGCAAGAAAAGTGCATATATCTTTTATTAGCATAAACTTACCCAAATGCGCTCTTGCATATTTAAGGCATTCAAAGTAATAATATTTCACAGCATTAATACAGTTATGTACTAGACTGGACAATGGTAAGCAGAGCCAGTACTTATATCAACAATGGCCTTATCTGTGTGAAGTTTGTATGTTCTCCCTGTGTTTGCGTGGGTTTCCTCCGGGTGCTGTGGTTTCCTCCCACACTCCAAAAAACATACTGTTAGGTTAATTGGCTGCTATCAAAATTGACCCTAGTCTCTCCCTCTCTGTCTGTGTGTGAGTGTGTGTCTATATTAGGGAATTTAGACTGTAAGCTCCAATAGGGTAGGGACTGATGTGAATGGGTTCTCTGTACAGCGCTGCGCTATTAGTGACACTATATAAATAAATGATAATGAGGATGATGATGATATGTGTTTACTATGCCTATACACATAGCCAGCTTTCACACTTGATTGGCAGATTAATGCATCATTATTGCTAAGTTTGATAACAGTTGTCTAATACAGTGACACTGGTAGAGAAAACCACTATAGACATTCACATAAGCAGCTCTCATCATCATCATTTATGGCATAAGACTTCTTTAATTATACTAAGTTTTTGAGCAGGTCTGCATTATACTTAATTATATAAGGGAGATGTACTTTTAGTAAAAAGTAGCTCTCCAATTTCAAAAGTACATCAACGTAGTATTAATACTTAGATTTAAAGATTTTCTGGGATAAATGAAATACATTCCCAGCAGCCATCTCCCTTTGCCTCTATCTTATTGCATATTTTGTCCTAATGTGCTTTCATATTTACATGTCACCATGTTTCCATTGGCTAGTACCTTAAAGTCAGATGTCTGTCAAGCAAACTGACCAGTGACAGAATTGCTTTGTGAGGTTTACATCTTTATGACATCAAATGCTTCACATGAAAAATGCAGTTCATTGTCAAAAATCAGCTATATTAGGAGAGTGAGAATTGTGTTTTAGCATCAATTACACACTAAATATGCTGTCATTGTGTATGTTTAATGGATGTCTTTCAGTTTTAAAGATAGACAGACGGATAGATAGATAGAAAGATAGATAGATAGAAAGATAGATAGATAGATAGACAGACAGACAGACAGACTGATTTCAACTGGAAGCAGTGCTTACATATTGCTTAATTTTTGGTGGTTATTAAATAGTATGGGTAGGCAAGAAAAGTGCATATATCTTTTATTAGCATAAACTTACCCAAATGCGCTCTTGCATATTTAAGGCATTCAAAGTAATAATATTTCACAGCATTAATACAGTTATGTACTAGACTGGACAATGGTAAGCAGAGCCAGTACTTATATCAACAATGGCCTTATCTGTGTGAAGTTTGTATGTTCTCCCTGTGTTTGCGTGGGTTTCCTCCCACACTCCAAAAAACATACTGTTAGGTTAATTGGCTGCTATCAAAATTGACCCTAGTCTCTCCCTCTCTGTCTGTGTGTGAGTGTGTGTCTATATTAGGGAATTTAGACTGTAAGCTCCAATAGGGTAGGGACTGATGTGAATGGGTTCTCTGTACAGCGCTGCGCTATTAGTGACACTATATAAATAAATGATAATGAGGATGATGATGATATGTGT
>NW_027447132.1:115000-150000 GCF_038048845.1 Mixophyes fleayi | reverse complement strand
CAGTGACACTGGTAGAGAAAACCACTATAGACATTCACATAAGCAGCTCTCATCATCATCATTTATGGCATAAGACTTCTTTAATTATACTAAGTTTTTGAGCAGGTCTGCATTATACTTAATTATATAAGGGAGATGTACTTTTAGTAAAAAGTAGCTCTCCAATTTCAAAAGTACATCAACGTAGTATTAATACTTAGATTTAAAGATTTTCTGGGATAAATGAAATACATTCCCAGCAGCCATCTCCCTTTGCCTCTATCTTATTGCATATTTTGTCCTAATGTGCTTTCATATTTACATGTCACCATGTTTCCATTGGCTAGTACCTTAAAGTCAGATGTCTGTCAAGCAAACTGACCAGTGACAGAATTGCTTTGTGAGGTTTACATCTTTATGACATCAAATGCTTCACATGAAAAATGCAGTTCATTGTCAAAAATCAGCTATATTAGGAGAGTGAGAATTGTGTTTTAGCATCAATTACACACTAAATATGCTGTCATTGTGTATGTTTAATGGATGTCTTTCAGTTTTAAAGATAGACTAGTCGGATAGATAGATAGAAAGATAGAAAGATAGAAAGATAGATAGATAGAAAGATAGAAAGATAGATAGATAGATAGACAGACAGACAGACTGATTTCAACTGGAAGCAGTGCTTACATATTGCTTAATTTTTGGTGGTTATTAAATAGTATGGGTAGGCAAGAAAAGTGCATATATCTTTTATTAGCATAAACTTACCCAAATGCGCTCTTGCATATTTAAGGCATTCAAAGTAATAATATTTCACAGCATTAATACAGTTATGTACTAGACTGGACAATGGTAAGCAGAGCCAGTACTTATATCAACAATGGCCTTATCTGTGTGAAGTTTGTATGTTCTCCCTGTGTTTGCGTGGGTTTCCTCCGGGTGCTGTGGTTTCCTCCCACACTCCAAAAAACATACTGTTAGGTTAATTGGCTGCTATCAAAATTGACCCTAGTCTCTCCCTCTCTGTCTGTGTGTGAGTGTGTGTCTATATTAGGGAATTTAGACTGTAAGCTCCAATAGGGTAGGGACTGATGTGAATGGGTTCTCTGTACAGCGCTGCGCTATTAGTGACACTATATAAATAAATGATAATGAGGATGATGATGATATGTGTTTACTATGCCTCTATACACATAGCCAGCTTTCACACTTGATTGGCAGATTAATGCATCATTATTGCTAAGTTTGATAACAGTTGTCTAATACAGTGACACTGGTAGAGAAAACCACTATAGACATTCACATAAGCAGCTCTCATCATCATCATTTATGGCATAAGACTTCTTTAATTATACTAAGTTTTTGAGCAGGTCTGCATTATACTTAATTATATAAGGGAGATGTACTTTTAGTAAAAAGTAGCTCTCCAATTTCAAAAGTACATCAACGTAGTATTAATACTTAGATTTAAAGATTTTCTGGGATAAATGAAATACATTCCCAGCAGCCATCTCCCTTTGCCTCTATCTTATTGCATATTTTGTCCTAATGTGCTTTCATATTTACATGTCACCATGTTTCCATTGGCTAGTACCTTAAAGTCAGATGTCTGTCAAGCAAACTGACCAGTGACAGAATTGCTTTGTGAGGTTTACATCTTTATGACATCAAATGCTTCACATGAAAAATGCAGTTCATTGTCAAAAATCAGCTATATTAGGAGAGTGAGAATTGTGTTTTAGCATCAATTACACACTAAATATGCTGTCATTGTGTATGTTTAATGGATGTCTTTCAGTTTTAAAGATAGACAGACGGATAGATAGATAGAAAGATAGAAAGATAGATAGATAGAAAGATAGAAAGATAGATAGATAGATAGACAGACAGACAGACTGATTTCAACTGGAAGCAGTGCTTACATATTGCTTAATTTTTGGTGGTTATTAAATAGTATGGGTAGGCAAGAAAAGTGCATATATCTTTTATTAGCATAAACTTACCCAAATGCGCTCTTGCATATTTAAGGCATTCAAAGTAATAATATTTCACAGCATTAATACAGTTATGTACTAGACTGGACAATGGTAAGCAGAGCCAGTACTTATATCAACAATGGCCTTATCTGTGTGAAGTTTGTATGTTCTCCCTGTGTTTGCGTGGGTTTCCTCCGGGTGCTGTGGTTTCCTCCCACACTCCAAAAAACATACTGTTAGGTTAATTGGCTGCTATCAAAATTGACCCTAGTCTCTCCCTCTCTGTCTGTGTGTGAGTGTGTGTCTATATTAGGGAATTTAGACTGTAAGCTCCAATAGGGTAGGGACTGATGTGAATGGGTTCTCTGTACAGCGCTGCGCTATTAGTGACACTATATAAATAAATGATAATGAGGATGATGATGATATGTGTTTACTATGCCTCTATACACATAGCCAGCTTTCACACTTGATTGGCAGATTAATGCATCATTATTGCTAAGTTTGATAACAGTTGTCTAATACAGTGACACTGGTAGAGAAAACCACTATAGACATTCACATAAGCAGCTCTCATCATCATCATTTATGGCATAAGACTTCTTTAATTATACTAAGTTTTTGAGCAGGTCTGCATTATACTTAATTATATAAGGGAGATGTACTTTTAGTAAAAAGTAGCTCTCCAATTTCAAAAGTACATCAACGTAGTATTAATACTTAGATTTAAAGATTTTCTGGGATAAATGAAATACATTCCCAGCAGCCATCTCCCTTTGCCTCTATCTTATTGCATATTTTGTCCTAATGTGCTTTCATATTTACATGTCACCATGTTTCCATTGGCTAGTACCTTAAAGTCAGATGTCTGTCAAGCAAACTGACCAGTGACAGAATTGCTTTGTGAGGTTTACATCTTTATGACATCAAATGCTTCACATGAAAAATGCAGTTCATTGTCAAAAATCAGCTATATTAGGAGAGTGAGAATTGTGTTTTAGCATCAATTACACACTAAATATGCTGTCATTGTGTATGTTTAATGGATGTCTTTCAGTTTTAAAGATAGACAGACGGATAGATAGATAGAAAGATAGAAAGATAGATAGATAGAAAGATAGAAAGATAGATAGATAGATAGATAGACAGACAGACAGACTGATTTCAACTGGAAGCAGTGCTTACATATTGCTTAATTTTTGGTGGTTATTAAATAGTATGGGTAGGCAAGAAAAGTGCATATATCTTTTATTAGCATAAACTTACCCAAATGCGCTCTTGCATATTTAAGGCATTCAAAGTAATAATATTTCACAGCATTAATACAGTTATGTACTAGACTGGACAATGGTAAGCAGAGCCAGTACTTATATCAACAATGGCCTTATCTGTGTGAAGTTTGTATGTTCTCCCTGTGTTTGCGTGGGTTTCCTCCGGGTGCTGTGGTTTCCTCCCACACTCCAAAAAACATACTGTTAGGTTAATTGGCTGCTATCAAAATTGACCCTAGTCTCTCCCTCTCTGTCTGTGTGTGAGTGTGTGTCTATATTAGGGAATTTAGACTGTAAGCTCCAATAGGGTAGGGACTGATGTGAATGGGTTCTCTGTACAGCGCTGCGCTATTAGTGACACTATATAAATAAATGATAATGAGGATGATGATGATATGTGTTTACTATGCCTATACACATAGCCAGCTTTCACACTTGATTGGCAGATTAATGCATCATTATTGCTAAGTTTGATAACAGTTGTCTAATACAGTGACACTGGTAGAGAAAACCACTATAGACATTCACATAAGCAGCTCTCATCATCATCATTTATGGCATAAGACTTCTTTAATTATACTAAGTTTTTGAGCAGGTCTGCATTATACTTAATTATATAAGGGAGATGTACTTTTAGTAAAAAGTAGCTCTCCAATTTCAAAAGTACATCAACGTAGTATTAATACTTAGATTTAAAGATTTTCTGGGATAAATGAAATACATTCCCAGCAGCCATCTCCCTTTGCCTCTATCTTATTGCATATTTTGTCCTAATGTGCTTTCATATTTACATGTCACCATGTTTCCATTGGCTAGTACCTTAAAGTCAGATGTCTGTCAAGCAAACTGACCAGTGACAGAATTGCTTTGTGAGGTTTACATCTTTATGACATCAAATGCTTCACATGAAAAATGCAGTTCATTGTCAAAAATCAGCTATATTAGGAGAGTGAGAATTGTGTTTTAGCATCAATTACACACTAAATATGCTGTCATTGTGTATGTTTAATGGATGTCTTTCAGTTTTAAAGATAGACAGACGGATAGATAGATAGAAAGATAGAAAGATAGATAGATAGATAGATAGACAGACAGACAGACTGATTTCAACTGGAAGCAGTGCTTACATATTGCTTAATTTTTGGTGGTTATTAAATAGTATGGGTAGGCAAGAAAAGTGCATATATCTTTTATTAGCATAAACTTACCCAAATGCGCTCTTGCATATTTAAGGCATTCAAAGTAATAATATTTCACAGCATTAATACAGTTATGTACTAGACTGGACAATGGTAAGCAGAGCCAGTACTTATATCAACAATGGCCTTATCTGTGTGAAGTTTGTATGTTCTCCCTGTGTTTGCGTGGGTTTCCTCCGGGTGCTGTGGTTTCCTCCCACACTCCAAAAAACATACTGTTAGGTTAATTGGCTGCTATCAAAATTGACCCTAGTCTCTCCCTCTCTGTCTGTGTGTGAGTGTGTGTCTATATTAGGGAATTTAGACTGTAAGCTCCAATAGGGTAGGGACTGATGTGAATGGGTTCTCTGTACAGCGCTGCGCTATTAGTGACACTATATAAATAAATGATAATGAGGATGATGATGATATGTGTTTACTATGCCTCTATACACATAGCCAGCTTTCACACTTGATTGGCAGATTAATGCATCATTATTGCTAAGTTTGATAACAGTTGTCTAATACAGTGACACTGGTAGAGAAAACCACTATAGACATTCACATAAGCAGCTCTCATCATCATCATTTATGGCATAAGACTTCTTTAATTATACTAAGTTTTTGAGCAGGTCTGCATTATACTTAATTATATAAGGGAGATGTACTTTTAGTAAAAAGTAGCTCTCCAATTTCAAAAGTACATCAACGTAGTATTAATACTTAGATTTAAAGATTTTCTGGGATAAATGAAATACATTCCCAGCAGCCATCTCCCTTTGCCTCTATCTTATTGCATATTTTGTCCTAATGTGCTTTCATATTTACATGTCACCATGTTTCCATTGGCTAGTACCTTAAAGTCAGATGTCTGTCAAGCAAACTGACCAGTGACAGAATTGCTTTGTGAGGTTTACATCTTTATGACATCAAATGCTTCACATGAAAAATGCAGTTCATTGTCAAAAATCAGCTATATTAGGAGAGTGAGAATTGTGTTTTAGCATCAATTACACACTAAATATGCTGTCATTGTGTATGTTTAATGGATGTCTTTCAGTTTTAAAGATAGACAGACGGATAGATAGATAGAAAGATAGAAAGATAGATAGATAGAAAGATAGAAAGATAGATAGATAGATAGATAGACAGACAGACAGACTGATTTCAACTGGAAGCAGTGCTTACATATTGCTTAATTTTTGGTGGTTATTAAATAGTATGGGTAGGCAAGAAAAGTGCATATATCTTTTATTAGCATAAACTTACCCAAATGCGCTCTTGCATATTTAAGGCATTCAAAGTAATAATATTTCACAGCATTAATACAGTTATGTACTAGACTGGACAATGGTAAGCAGAGCCAGTACTTATATCAACAATGGCCTTATCTGTGTGAAGTTTGTATGTTCTCCCTGTGTTTGCGTGGGTTTCCTCCGGGTGCTGTGGTTTCCTCCCACACTCCAAAAAACATACTGTTAGGTTAATTGGCTGCTATCAAAATTGACCCTAGTCTCTCCCTCTCTGTCTGTGTGTGAGTGTGTGTCTATATTAGGGAATTTAGACTGTAAGCTCCAATAGGGTAGGGACTGATGTGAATGGGTTCTCTGTACAGCGCTGCGCTATTAGTGACACTATATAAATAAATGATAATGAGGATGATGATGATATGTGTTTACTATGCCTATACACATAGCCAGCTTTCACACTTGATTGGCAGATTAATGCATCATTATTGCTAAGTTTGATAACAGTTGTCTAATACAGTGACACTGGTAGAGAAAACCACTATAGACATTCACATAAGCAGCTCTCATCATCATCATTTATGGCATAAGACTTCTTTAATTATACTAAGTTTTTGAGCAGGTCTGCATTATACTTAATTATATAAGGGAGATGTACTTTTAGTAAAAAGTAGCTCTCCAATTTCAAAAGTACATCAACGTAGTATTAATACTTAGATTTAAAGATTTTCTGGGATAAATGAAATACATTCCCAGCAGCCATCTCCCTTTGCCTCTATCTTATTGCATATTTTGTCCTAATGTGCTTTCATATTTACATGTCACCATGTTTCCATTGGCTAGTACCTTAAAGTCAGATGTCTGTCAAGCAAACTGACCAGTGACAGAATTGCTTTGTGAGGTTTACATCTTTATGACATCAAATGCTTCACATGAAAAATGCAGTTCATTGTCAAAAATCAGCTATATTAGGAGAGTGAGAATTGTGTTTTAGCATCAATTACACACTAAATATGCTGTCATTGTGTATGTTTAATGGATGTCTTTCAGTTTTAAAGATAGACAGACGGATAGATAGATAGAAAGATAGAAAGATAGATAGATAGATAGATAGACAGACAGACAGACTGATTTCAACTGGAAGCAGTGCTTACATATTGCTTAATTTTTGGTGGTTATTAAATAGTATGGGTAGGCAAGAAAAGTGCATATATCTTTTATTAGCATAAACTTACCCAAATGCGCTCTTGCATATTTAAGGCATTCAAAGTAATAATATTTCACAGCATTAATACAGTTATGTACTAGACTGGACAATGGTAAGCAGAGCCAGTACTTATATCAACAATGGCCTTATCTGTGTGAAGTTTGTATGTTCTCCCTGTGTTTGCGTGGGTTTCCTCCGGGTGCTGTGGTTTCCTCCCACACTCCAAAAAACATACTGTTAGGTTAATTGGCTGCTATCAAAATTGACCCTAGTCTCTCCCTCTCTGTCTGTGTGTGAGTGTGTGTCTATATTAGGGAATTTAGACTGTAAGCTCCAATAGGGTAGGGACTGATGTGAATGGGTTCTCTGTACAGCGCTGCGCTATTAGTGACACTATATAAATAAATGATAATGAGGATGATGATGATATGTGTTTACTATGCCTATACACATAGCCAGCTTTCACACTTGATTGGCAGATTAATGCATCATTATTGCTAAGTTTGATAACAGTTGTCTAATACAATGACACTGGTAGAGAAAACCACTATAGACATTCACATAAGCAGCTCTCATCATCATCATTTATTGCATAAGACTTCTTTAATTATACTAAGTTTTTGAGCAGGTCTGCATTATACTTAATTATATAAGGGAGATGTACTTTTAGTAAAAAGTAGCTCTCCAATTTCAAAAGTACATCAACGTAGTATTAATACTTAGATTTAAAGATTTTCTGGGATAAATGAAATACATTCCCAGCAGCCATCTCCCTTTGCCTCTATCTTATTGCATATTTTGTCCTAATGTGCTTTCATATTTACATGTCACCATGTTTCCATTGGCTAGTACCTTAAAGTCAGATGTCTGTCAAGCAAACTGACCAGTGACAGAATTGCTTTGTGAGGTTTACATCTTTATGACATCAAATGCTTCACATGAAAAATGCAGTTCATTGTCAAAAATCAGCTATATTAGGAGAGTGAGAATTGTGTTTTAGCATCAATTACACACTAAATATGCTGTCATTGTGTATGTTTAATGGATGTCTTTCAGTTTTAAAGATAGACAGACCGATAGATAGATAGATAGAAAGATAGAAAGATAGATAGATAGAAAGATAGATAGATAGATAGATAGACAGACTGATTTCAACTGGAAGCAGTGCTTACATATTGCTTAATTTTTGGTGGTTATTAAATAGTATGGGTAGGCAAGAAAAGTGCATATATCTTTTATTAGCATAAACTTACCCAAATGCGCTCTTGCATATTTAAGGCATTCAAAGTAATAATATTTCACAGCATTAATACAGTTATGTACTAGACTGGACAATGGTAAGCAGAGCCAGTACTTATATCAACAATGGCCTTATCTGTGTGAAGTTTGTATGTTCTCCCTGTGTTTGCGTGGGTTTCCTCCCACACTCCAAAAAACATACTGTTAGGTTAATTGGCTGCTATCAAAATTGACCCTAGTCTCTCCCTCTCTGTCTGTGTGTGAGTGTGTGTCTATATTAGGGAATTTAGACTGTAAGCTCCAATAGGGTAGGGACTGATGTGAATGGGTTCTCTGTACAGCGCTGCGCTATTAGTGACACTATATAAATAAATGATAATGAGGATGATGATGATATGTGTTTACTATGCCTATACACATAGCCAGCTTTCACACTTGATTGGCAGATTAATGCATCATTATTGCTAAGTTTGATAACAGTTGTCTAATACAGTGACACTGGTAGAGAAAACCACTATAGACATTCATATAAGCAGCTCTCATCATCATCATTTATGGCATAAGACTTCTTTAATTATACTAAGTTTTTGAGCAGGTCTGCATTATACTTAATTATATAAGGGAGATGTACTTTTAGTAAAAAGTAGCTCTCCAATTTCAAAAGTACATCAACGTAGTATTAATACTTAGATTTAAAGATTTTCTGGGATAAATGAAATACATTCCCAGCAGCCATCTCCCTTTGCCTCTATCTTATTGCATATTTTGTCCTAATGTGCTTTCATATTTACATGTCACCATGTTTCCATTGGCTAGTACCTTAAAGTCAGATGTCTGTCAAGCAAACTGACCAGTGACAGAATTGCTTTGTGAGGTTTACATCTTTATGACATCAAATGCTTCACATGAAAAATGCAGTTCATTGTCAAAAATCAGCTATATTAGGAGAGTGAGAATTGTGTTTTAGCATCAATTACACACTAAATATGCTGTCATTGTGTATGTTTAATGGATGTCTTTCAGTTTTAAAGATAGACAGACGGATAGATAGATAGAAAGATAGAAAGATAGATAGATAGAAAGATAGATAGATAGATAGACAGACAGACAGACTGATTTCAACTGGAAGCAGTGCTTACATATTGCTTAATTTTTGGTGGTTATTAAATAGTATGGGTAGGCAAGAAAAGTGCATATATCTTTTATTAGCATAAACTTACCCAAATGCGCTCTTGCATATTTAAGGCATTCAAAGTAATAATATTTCACAGCATTAATACAGTTATGTACTAGACTGGACAATGGTAAGCAGAGCCAGTACTTATATCAACAATGGCCTTATCTGTGTGAAGTTTGTATGTTCTCCCTGTGTTTGCGTGGGTTTCCTCCCACACTCCAAAAAACATACTGTTAGGTTAATTGGCTGCTATCAAAATTGACCCTAGTCTCTCCCTCTCTGTCTGTGTGTGAGTGTGTGTCTATATTAGGGAATTTAGACTGTAAGCTCCAATAGGGTAGGGACTGATGTGAATGGGTTCTCTGTACAGCGCTGCGCTATTAGTGACACTATATAAATAAATGATAATGAGGATGATGATGATATGTGTTTACTATGCCTATACACATAGCCAGCTTTCACACTTGATTGGCAGATTAATGCATCATTATTGCTAAGTTTGATAACAGTTGTCTAATACAGTGACACTGGTAGAGAAAACCACTATAGACATTCACATAAGCAGCTCTCATCATCATCATTTATGGCATAAGACTTCTTTAATTATACTAAGTTTTTGAGCAGGTCTGCATTATACTTAATTATATAAGGGAGATGTACTTTTAGTAAAAAGTAGCTCTCCAATTTCAAAAGTACATCAACGTAGTATTAATACTTAGATTTAAAGATTTTCTGGGATAAATGAAATACATTCCCAGCAGCCATCTCCCTTTGCCTCTATCTTATTGCATATTTTGTCCTAATGTGCTTTCATATTTACATGTCACCATGTTTCCATTGGCTAGTACCTTAAAGTCAGATGTCTGTCAAGCAAACTGACCAGTGACAGAATTGCTTTGTGAGGTTTACATCTTTATGACATCAAATGCTTCACATGAAAAATGCAGTTCATTGTCAAAAATCAGCTATATTAGGAGAGTGAGAATTGTGTTTTAGCATCAATTACACACTAAATATGCTGTCATTGTGTATGTTTAATGGATGTCTTTCAGTTTTAAAGATAGACAGACGGATAGATAGATAGAAAGATAGAAAGATAGATAGATAGATAGATAGATAGACAGACAGACAGACTGATTTCAACTGGAAGCAGTGCTTACATATTGCTTAATTTTTGGTGGTTATTAAATAGTATGGGTAGGCAAGAAAAGTGCATATATCTTTTATTAGCATAAACTTACCCAAATGCGCTCTTGCATATTTAAGGCATTCAAAGTAATAATATTTCACAGCATTAATACAGTTATGTACTAGACTGGACAATGGTAAGCAGAGCCAGTACTTATATCAACAATGGCCTTATCTGTGTGAAGTTTGTATGTTCTCCCTGTGTTTGCGTGGGTTTCCTCCGGGTGCTGTGGTTTCCTCCCACACTCCAAAAAACATACTGTTAGGTTAATTGGCTGCTATCAAAATTGACCCTAGTCTCTCCCTCTCTGTCTGTGTGTGAGTGTGTGTCTATATTAGGGAATTTAGACTGTAAGCTCCAATAGGGTAGGGACTGATGTGAATGGGTTCTCTGTACAGCGCTGCGCTATTAGTGACACTATATAAATAAATGATAATGAGGATGATGATGATATGTGTTTACTATGCCTATACACATAGCCAGCTTTCACACTTGATTGGCAGATTAATGCATCATTATTGCTAAGTTTGATAACAGTTGTCTAATACAATGACACTGGTAGAGAAAACCACTATAGACATTCACATAAGCAGCTCTCATCATCATCATTTATTGCATAAGACTTCTTTAATTATACTAAGTTTTTGAGCAGGTCTGCATTATACTTAATTATATAAGGGAGATGTACTTTTAGTAAAAAGTAGCTCTCCAATTTCAAAAGTACATCAACGTAGTATTAATACTTAGATTTAAAGATTTTCTGGGATAAATGAAATACATTCCCAGCAGCCATCTCCCTTTGCCTCTATCTTATTGCATATTTTGTCCTAATGTGCTTTCATATTTACATGTCACCATGTTTCCATTGGCTAGTACCTTAAAGTCAGATGTCTGTCAAGCAAACTGACCAGTGACAGAATTGCTTTGTGAGGTTTACATCTTTATGACATCAAATGCTTCACATGAAAAATGCAGTTCATTGTCAAAAATCAGCTATATTAGGAGAGTGAGAATTGTGTTTTAGCATCAATTACACACTAAATATGCTGTCATTGTGTATGTTTAATGGATGTCTTTCAGTTTTAAAGATAGACAGACCGATAGATAGATAGATAGAAAGATAGAAAGATAGATAGATAGAAAGATAGATAGATAGATAGATAGACAGACTGATTTCAACTGGAAGCAGTGCTTACATATTGCTTAATTTTTGGTGGTTATTAAATAGTATGGGTAGGCAAGAAAAGTGCATATATCTTTTATTAGCATAAACTTACCCAAATGCGCTCTTGCATATTTAAGGCATTCAAAGTAATAATATTTCACAGCATTAATACAGTTATGTACTAGACTGGACAATGGTAAGCAGAGCCAGTACTTATATCAACAATGGCCTTATCTGTGTGAAGTTTGTATGTTCTCCCTGTGTTTGCGTGGGTTTCCTCCCACACTCCAAAAAACATACTGTTAGGTTAATTGGCTGCTATCAAAATTGACCCTAGTCTCTCCCTCTCTGTCTGTGTGTGAGTGTGTGTCTATATTAGGGAATTTAGACTGTAAGCTCCAATAGGGTAGGGACTGATGTGAATGGGTTCTCTGTACAGCGCTGCGCTATTAGTGACACTATATAAATAAATGATAATGAGGATGATGATGATATGTGTTTACTATGCCTATACACATAGCCAGCTTTCACACTTGATTGGCAGATTAATGCATCATTATTGCTAAGTTTGATAACAGTTGTCTAATACAGTGACACTGGTAGAGAAAACCACTATAGACATTCATATAAGCAGCTCTCATCATCATTTATGGCATAAGACTTCTTTAATTATACTAAGTTTTTGAGCAGGTCTGCATTATACTTAATTATATAAGGGAGATGTACTTTTAGTAAAAAGTAGCTCTCCAATTTCAAAAGTACATCAACGTAGTATTAATACTTAGATTTAAAGATTTTCTGGGATAAATGAAATACATTCCCAGCAGCCATCTCCCTTTGCCTCTATCTTATTGCATATTTTGTCCTAATGTGCTTTCATATTTACATGTCACCATGTTTCCATTGGCTAGTACCTTAAAGTCAGATGTCTGTCAAGCAAACTGACCAGTGACAGAATTGCTTTGTGAGGTTTACATCTTTATGACATCAAATGCTTCACATGAAAAATGCAGTTCATTGTCAAAAATCAGCTATATTAGGAGAGTGAGAATTGTGTTTTAGCATCAATTACACACTAAATATGCTGTCATTGTGTATGTTTAATGGATGTCTTTCAGTTTTAAAGATAGACAGACGGATAGATAGATAGAAAGATAGAAAGATAGATAGATAGAAAGATAGATAGATAGATAGACAGACAGACAGACTGATTTCAACTGGAAGCAGTGCTTACATATTGCTTAATTTTTGGTGGTTATTAAATAGTATGGGTAGGCAAGAAAAGTGCATATATCTTTTATTAGCATAAACTTACCCAAATGCGCTCTTGCATATTTAAGGCATTCAAAGTAATAATATTTCACAGCATTAATACAGTTATGTACTAGACTGGACAATGGTAAGCAGAGCCAGTACTTATATCAACAATGGCCTTATCTGTGTGAAGTTTGTATGTTCTCCCTGTGTTTGCGTGGGTTTCCTCCCACACTCCAAAAAACATACTGTTAGGTTAATTGGCTGCTATCAAAATTGACCCTAGTCTCTCCCTCTCTGTCTGTGTGTGAGTGTGTGTCTATATTAGGGAATTTAGACTGTAAGCTCCAATAGGGTAGGGACTGATGTGAATGGGTTCTCTGTACAGCGCTGCGCTATTAGTGACACTATATAAATAAATGATAATGAGGATGATGATGATATGTGTTTACTATGCCTATACACATAGCCAGCTTTCACACTTGATTGGCAGATTAATGCATCATTATTGCTAAGTTTGATAACAGTTGTCTAATACAGTGACACTGGTAGAGAAAACCACTATAGACATTCACATAAGCAGCTCTCATCATCATCATTTATGGCATAAGACTTCTTTAATTATACTAAGTTTTTGAGCAGGTCTGCATTATACTTAATTATATAAGGGAGATGTACTTTTAGTAAAAAGTAGCTCTCCAATTTCAAAAGTACATCAACGTAGTATTAATACTTAGATTTAAAGATTTTCTGGGATAAATGAAATACATTCCCAGCAGCCATCTCCCTTTGCCTCTATCTTATTGCATATTTTGTCCTAATGTGCTTTCATATTTACATGTCACCATGTTTCCATTGGCTAGTACCTTAAAGTCAGATGTCTGTCAAGCAAACTGACCAGTGACAGAATTGCTTTGTGAGGTTTACATCTTTATGACATCAAATGCTTCACATGAAAAATGCAGTTCATTGTCAAAAATCAGCTATATTAGGAGAGTGAGAATTGTGTTTTAGCATCAATTACACACTAAATATGCTGTCATTGTGTATGTTTAATGGATGTCTTTCAGTTTTAAAGATAGACAGACGGATAGATAGATAGAAAGATAGATAGATAGATAGATAGACAGACAGACAGACTGATTTCAACTGGAAGCAGTGCTTACATATTGCTTAATTTTTGGTGGTTATTAAATAGTATGGGTAGGCAAGAAAAGTGCATATATCTTTTATTAGCATAAACTTACCCAAATGCGCTCTTGCATATTTAAGGCATTCAAAGTAATAATATTTCACAGCATTAATACAGTTATGTACTAGACTGGACAATGGTAAGCAGAGCCAGTACTTATATCAACAATGGCCTTATCTGTGTGAAGTTTGTATGTTCTCCCTGTGTTTGCGTGGGTTTCCTCCGGGTGCTGTGGTTTCCTCCCACACTCCAAAAAACATACTGTTAGGTTAATTGGCTGCTATCAAAATTGACCCTAGTCTCTCCCTCTCTGTCTGTGTGTGAGTGTGTGTCTATATTAGGGAATTTAGACTGTAAGCTCCAATAGGGTAGGGACTGATGTGAATGGGTTCTCTGTACAGCGCTGCGCTATTAGTGACACTATATAAATAAATGATAATGAGGATGATGATGATATGTGTTTACTATGCCTATACACATAGCCAGCTTTCACACTTGATTGGCAGATTAATGCATCATTATTGCTAAGTTTGATAACAGTTGTCTAATACAATGACACTGGTAGAGAAAACCACTATAGACATTCACATAAGCAGCTCTCATCATCATCATTTATTGCATAAGACTTCTTTAATTATACTAAGTTTTTGAGCAGGTCTGCATTATACTTAATTATATAAGGGAGATGTACTTTTAGTAAAAAGTAGCTCTCCAATTTCAAAAGTACATCAACGTAGTATTAATACTTAGATTTAAAGATTTTCTGGGATAAATGAAATACATTCCCAGCAGCCATCTCCCTTTGCCTCTATCTTATTGCATATTTTGTCCTAATGTGCTTTCATATTTACATGTCACCATGTTTCCATTGGCTAGTACCTTAAAGTCAGATGTCTGTCAAGCAAACTGACCAGTGACAGAATTGCTTTGTGAGGTTTACATCTTTATGACATCAAATGCTTCACATGAAAAATGCAGTTCATTGTCAAAAATCAGCTATATTAGGAGAGTGAGAATTGTGTTTTAGCATCAATTACACACTAAATATGCTGTCATTGTGTATGTTTAATGGATGTCTTTCAGTTTTAAAGATAGACAGACCGATAGATAGATAGATAGATAGAAAGATAGAAAGATAGATAGATAGAAAGATAGATAGATAGATAGACAGACTGATTTCAACTGGAAGCAGTGCTTACATATTGCTTAATTTTTGGTGGTTATTAAATAGTATGGGTAGGCAAGAAAAGTGCATATATCTTTTATTAGCATAAACTTACCCAAATGCGCTCTTGCATATTTAAGGCATTCAAAGTAATAATATTTCACAGCATTAATACAGTTATGTACTAGACTGGACAATGGTAAGCAGAGCCAGTACTTATATCAACAATGGCCTTATCTGTGTGAAGTTTGTATGTTCTCCCTGTGTTTGCGTGGGTTTCCTCCCACACTCCAAAAAACATACTGTTAGGTTAATTGGCTGCTATCAAAATTGACCCTAGTCTCTCCCTCTCTGTCTGTGTGTGAGTGTGTGTCTATATTAGGGAATTTAGACTGTAAGCTCCAATAGGGTAGGGACTGATGTGAATGGGTTCTCTGTACAGCGCTGCGCTATTAGTGACACTATATAAATAAATGATAATGAGGATGATGATGATATGTGTTTACTATGCCTATACACATAGCCAGCTTTCACACTTGATTGGCAGATTAATGCATCATTATTGCTAAGTTTGATAACAGTTGTCTAATACAGTGACACTGGTAGAGAAAACCACTATAGACATTCATATAAGCAGCTCTCATCATCATCATTTATGGCATAAGACTTCTTTAATTATACTAAGTTTTTGAGCAGGTCTGCATTATACTTAATTATATAAGGGAGATGTACTTTTAGTAAAAAGTAGCTCTCCAATTTCAAAAGTACATCAACGTAGTATTAATACTTAGATTTAAAGATTTTCTGGGATAAATGAAATACATTCCCAGCAGCCATCTCCCTTTGCCTCTATCTTATTGCATATTTTGTCCTAATGTGCTTTCATATTTACATGTCACCATGTTTCCATTGGCTAGTACCTTAAAGTCAGATGTCTGTCAAGCAAACTGACCAGTGACAGAATTGCTTTGTGAGGTTTACATCTTTATGACATCAAATGCTTCACATGAAAAATGCAGTTCATTGTCAAAAATCAGCTATATTAGGAGAGTGAGAATTGTGTTTTAGCATCAATTACACACTAAATATGCTGTCATTGTGTATGTTTAATGGATGTCTTTCAGTTTTAAAGATAGACAGACGGATAGATAGATAGAAAGATAGAAAGATAGATAGATAGAAAGATAGATAGATAGATAGACAGACAGACAGACTGATTTCAACTGGAAGCAGTGCTTACATATTGCTTAATTTTTGGTGGTTATTAAATAGTATGGGTAGGCAAGAAAAGTGCATATATCTTTTATTAGCATAAACTTACCCAAATGCGCTCTTGCATATTTAAGGCATTCAAAGTAATAATATTTCACAGCATTAATACAGTTATGTACTAGACTGGACAATGGTAAGCAGAGCCAGTACTTATATCAACAATGGCCTTATCTGTGTGAAGTTTGTATGTTCTCCCTGTGTTTGCGTGGGTTTCCTCCCACACTCCAAAAAACATACTGTTAGGTTAATTGGCTGCTATCAAAATTGACCCTAGTCTCTCCCTCTCTGTCTGTGTGTGAGTGTGTGTCTATATTAGGGAATTTAGACTGTAAGCTCCAATAGGGTAGGGACTGATGTGAATGGGTTCTCTGTACAGCGCTGCGCTATTAGTGACACTATATAAATAAATGATAATGAGGATGATGATGATATGTGTTTACTATGCCTATACACATAGCCAGCTTTCACACTTGATTGGCAGATTAATGCATCATTATTGCTAAGTTTGATAACAGTTGTCTAATACAGTGACACTGGTAGAGAAAACCACTATAGACATTCACATAAGCAGCTCTCATCATCATCATTTATGGCATAAGACTTCTTTAATTATACTAAGTTTTTGAGCAGGTCTGCATTATACTTAATTATATAAGGGAGATGTACTTTTAGTAAAAAGTAGCTCTCCAATTTCAAAAGTACATCAACGTAGTATTAATACTTAGATTTAAAGATTTTCTGGGATAAATGAAATACATTCCCAGCAGCCATCTCCCTTTGCCTCTATCTTATTGCATATTTTGTCCTAATGTGCTTTCATATTTACATGTCACCATGTTTCCATTGGCTAGTACCTTAAAGTCAGATGTCTGTCAAGCAAACTGACCAGTGACAGAATTGCTTTGTGAGGTTTACATCTTTATGACATCAAATGCTTCACATGAAAAATGCAGTTCATTGTCAAAAATCAGCTATATTAGGAGAGTGAGAATTGTGTTTTAGCATCAATTACACACTAAATATGCTGTCATTGTGTATGTTTAATGGATGTCTTTCAGTTTTAAAGATAGACAGACGGATAGATAGATAGAAAGATAGATAGATAGATAGATAGACAGACAGACAGACTGATTTCAACTGGAAGCAGTGCTTACATATTGCTTAATTTTTGGTGGTTATTAAATAGTATGGGTAGGCAAGAAAAGTGCATATATCTTTTATTAGCATAAACTTACCCAAATGCGCTCTTGCATATTTAAGGCATTCAAAGTAATAATATTTCACAGCATTAATACAGTTATGTACTAGACTGGACAATGGTAAGCAGAGCCAGTACTTATATCAACAATGGCCTTATCTGTGTGAAGTTTGTATGTTCTCCCTGTGTTTGCGTGGGTTTCCTCCGGGTGCTGTGGTTTCCTCCCACACTCCAAAAAACATACTGTTAGGTTAATTGGCTGCTATCAAAATTGACCCTAGTCTCTCCCTCTCTGTCTGTGTGTGAGTGTGTGTCTATATTAGGGAATTTAGACTGTAAGCTCCAATAGGGTAGGGACTGATGTGAATGGGTTCTCTGTACAGCGCTGCGCTATTAGTGACACTATATAAATAAATGATAATGAGGATGATGATGATATGTGTTTACTATGCCTATACACATAGCCAGCTTTCACACTTGATTGGCAGATTAATGCATCATTATTGCTAAGTTTGATAACAGTTGTCTAATACAATGACACTGGTAGAGAAAACCACTATAGACATTCACATAAGCAGCTCTCATCATCATCATTTATTGCATAAGACTTCTTTAATTATACTAAGTTTTTGAGCAGGTCTGCATTATACTTAATTATATAAGGGAGATGTACTTTTAGTAAAAAGTAGCTCTCCAATTTCAAAAGTACATCAACGTAGTATTAATACTTAGATTTAAAGATTTTCTGGGATAAATGAAATACATTCCCAGCAGCCATCTCCCTTTGCCTCTATCTTATTGCATATTTTGTCCTAATGTGCTTTCATATTTACATGTCACCATGTTTCCATTGGCTAGTACCTTAAAGTCAGATGTCTGTCAAGCAAACTGACCAGTGACAGAATTGCTTTGTGAGGTTTACATCTTTATGACATCAAATGCTTCACATGAAAAATGCAGTTCATTGTCAAAAATCAGCTATATTAGGAGAGTGAGAATTGTGTTTTAGCATCAATTACACACTAAATATGCTGTCATTGTGTATGTTTAATGGATGTCTTTCAGTTTTAAAGATAGACAGACCGATAGATAGATAGATAGATAGAAAGATAGAAAGATAGATAGATAGAAAGATAGATAGATAGATAGACAGACTGATTTCAACTGGAAGCAGTGCTTACATATTGCTTAATTTTTGGTGGTTATTAAATAGTATGGGTAGGCAAGAAAAGTGCATATATCTTTTATTAGCATAAACTTACCCAAATGCGCTCTTGCATATTTAAGGCATTCAAAGTAATAATATTTCACAGCATTAATACAGTTATGTACTAGACTGGACAATGGTAAGCAGAGCCAGTACTTATATCAACAATGGCCTTATCTGTGTGAAGTTTGTATGTTCTCCCTGTGTTTGCGTGGGTTTCCTCCCACACTCCAAAAAACATACTGTTAGGTTAATTGGCTGCTATCAAAATTGACCCTAGTCTCTCCCTCTCTGTCTGTGTGTGAGTGTGTGTCTATATTAGGGAATTTAGACTGTAAGCTCCAATAGGGTAGGGACTGATGTGAATGGGTTCTCTGTACAGCGCTGCGCTATTAGTGACACTATATAAATAAATGATAATGAGGATGATGATGATATGTGTTTACTATGCCTATACACATAGCCAGCTTTCACACTTGATTGGCAGATTAATGCATCATTATTGCTAAGTTTGATAACAGTTGTCTAATACAGTGACACTGGTAGAGAAAACCACTATAGACATTCATATAAGCAGCTCTCATCATCATCATTTATGGCATAAGACTTCTTTAATTATACTAAGTTTTTGAGCAGGTCTGCATTATACTTAATTATATAAGGGAGATGTACTTTTAGTAAAAAGTAGCTCTCCAATTTCAAAAGTACATCAACGTAGTATTAATACTTAGATTTAAAGATTTTCTGGGATAAATGAAATACATTCCCAGCAGCCATCTCCCTTTGCCTCTATCTTATTGCATATTTTGTCCTAATGTGCTTTCATATTTACATGTCACCATGTTTCCATTGGCTAGTACCTTAAAGTCAGATGTCTGTCAAGCAAACTGACCAGTGACAGAATTGCTTTGTGAGGTTTACATCTTTATGACATCAAATGCTTCACATGAAAAATGCAGTTCATTGTCAAAAATCAGCTATATTAGGAGAGTGAGAATTGTGTTTTAGCATCAATTACACACTAAATATGCTGTCATTGTGTATGTTTAATGGATGTCTTTCAGTTTTAAAGATAGACAGACGGATAGATAGATAGAAAGATAGAAAGATAGATAGATAGAAAGATAGATAGATAGATAGACAGACAGACAGACTGATTTCAACTGGAAGCAGTGCTTACATATTGCTTAATTTTTGGTGGTTATTAAATAGTATGGGTAGGCAAGAAAAGTGCATATATCTTTTATTAGCATAAACTTACCCAAATGCGCTCTTGCATATTTAAGGCATTCAAAGTAATAATATTTCACAGCATTAATACAGTTATGTACTAGACTGGACAATGGTAAGCAGAGCCAGTACTTATATCAACAATGGCCTTATCTGTGTGAAGTTTGTATGTTCTCCCTGTGTTTGCGTGGGTTTCCTCCCACACTCCAAAAAACATACTGTTAGGTTAATTGGCTGCTATCAAAATTGACCCTAGTCTCTCCCTCTCTGTCTGTGTGTGAGTGTGTGTCTATATTAGGGAATTTAGACTGTAAGCTCCAATAGGGTAGGGACTGATGTGAATGGGTTCTCTGTACAGCGCTGCGCTATTAGTGACACTATATAAATAAATGATAATGAGGATGATGATGATATGTGTTTACTATGCCTATACACATAGCCAGCTTTCACACTTGATTGGCAGATTAATGCATCATTATTGCTAAGTTTGATAACAGTTGTCTAATACAGTGACACTGGTAGAGAAAACCACTATAGACATTCACATAAGCAGCTCTCATCATCATCATTTATGGCATAAGACTTCTTTAATTATACTAAGTTTTTGAGCAGGTCTGCATTATACTTAATTATATAAGGGAGATGTACTTTTAGTAAAAAGTAGCTCTCCAATTTCAAAAGTACATCAACGTAGTATTAATACTTAGATTTAAAGATTTTCTGGGATAAATGAAATACATTCCCAGCAGCCATCTCCCTTTGCCTCTATCTTATTGCATATTTTGTCCTAATGTGCTTTCATATTTACATGTCACCATGTTTCCATTGGCTAGTACCTTAAAGTCAGATGTCTGTCAAGCAAACTGACCAGTGACAGAATTGCTTTGTGAGGTTTACATCTTTATGACATCAAATGCTTCACATGAAAAATGCAGTTCATTGTCAAAAATCAGCTATATTAGGAGAGTGAGAATTGTGTTTTAGCATCAATTACACACTAAATATGCTGTCATTGTGTATGTTTAATGGATGTCTTTCAGTTTTAAAGATAGACAGACGGATAGATAGATAGAAAGATAGATAGATAGATAGATAGACAGACAGACAGACTGATTTCAACTGGAAGCAGTGCTTACATATTGCTTAATTTTTGGTGGTTATTAAATAGTATGGGTAGGCAAGAAAAGTGCATATATCTTTTATTAGCATAAACTTACCCAAATGCGCTCTTGCATATTTAAGGCATTCAAAGTAATAATATTTCACAGCATTAATACAGTTATGTACTAGACTGGACAATGGTAAGCAGAGCCAGTACTTATATCAACAATGGCCTTATCTGTGTGAAGTTTGTATGTTCTCCCTGTGTTTGCGTGGGTTTCCTCCGGGTGCTGTGGTTTCCTCCCACACTCCAAAAAACATACTGTTAGGTTAATTGGCTGCTATCAAAATTGACCCTAGTCTCTCCCTCTCTGTCTGTGTGTGAGTGTGTGTCTATATTAGGGAATTTAGACTGTAAGCTCCAATAGGGTAGGGACTGATGTGAATGGGTTCTCTGTACAGCGCTGCGCTATTAGTGACACTATATAAATAAATGATAATGAGGATGATGATGATATGTGTTTACTATGCCTATACACATAGCCAGCTTTCACACTTGATTGGCAGATTAATGCATCATTATTGCTAAGTTTGATAACAGTTGTCTAATACAATGACACTGGTAGAGAAAACCACTATAGACATTCACATAAGCAGCTCTCATCATCATCATTTATTGCATAAGACTTCTTTAATTATACTAAGTTTTTGAGCAGGTCTGCATTATACTTAATTATATAAGGGAGATGTACTTTTAGTAAAAAGTAGCTCTCCAATTTCAAAAGTACATCAACGTAGTATTAATACTTAGATTTAAAGATTTTCTGGGATAAATGAAATACATTCCCAGCAGCCATCTCCCTTTGCCTCTATCTTATTGCATATTTTGTCCTAATGTGCTTTCATATTTACATGTCACCATGTTTCCATTGGCTAGTACCTTAAAGTCAGATGTCTGTCAAGCAAACTGACCAGTGACAGAATTGCTTTGTGAGGTTTACATCTTTATGACATCAAATGCTTCACATGAAAAATGCAGTTCATTGTCAAAAATCAGCTATATTAGGAGAGTGAGAATTGTGTTTTAGCATCAATTACACACTAAATATGCTGTCATTGTGTATGTTTAATGGATGTCTTTCAGTTTTAAAGATAGACAGACCGATAGATAGATAGATAGATAGAAAGATAGAAAGATAGATAGATAGAAAGATAGATAGATAGATAGACAGACTGATTTCAACTGGAAGCAGTGCTTACATATTGCTTAATTTTTGGTGGTTATTAAATAGTATGGGTAGGCAAGAAAAGTGCATATATCTTTTATTAGCATAAACTTACCCAAATGCGCTCTTGCATATTTAAGGCATTCAAAGTAATAATATTTCACAGCATTAATACAGTTATGTACTAGACTGGACAATGGTAAGCAGAGCCAGTACTTATATCAACAATGGCCTTATCTGTGTGAAGTTTGTATGTTCTCCCTGTGTTTGCGTGGGTTTCCTCCCACACTCCAAAAAACATACTGTTAGGTTAATTGGCTGCTATCAAAATTGACCCTAGTCTCTCCCTCTCTGTCTGTGTGTGAGTGTGTGTCTATATTAGGGAATTTAGACTGTAAGCTCCAATAGGGTAGGGACTGATGTGAATGGGTTCTCTGTACAGCGCTGCGCTATTAGTGACACTATATAAATAAATGATAATGAGGATGATGATGATATGTGTTTACTATGCCTATACACATAGCCAGCTTTCACACTTGATTGGCAGATTAATGCATCATTATTGCTAAGTTTGATAACAGTTGTCTAATACAGTGACACTGGTAGAGAAAACCACTATAGACATTCACATAAGCAGCTCTCATCATCATCATTTATGGCATAAGACTTCTTTAATTATACTAAGTTTTTGAGCAGGTCTGCATTATACTTAATTATATAAGGGAGATGTACTTTTAGTAAAAAGTAGCTCTCCAATTTCAAAAGTACATCAACGTAGTATTAATACTTAGATTTAAAGATTTTCTGGGATAAATGAAATACATTCCCAGCAGCCATCTCCCTTTGCCTCTATCTTATTGCATATTTTGTCCTAATGTGCTTTCATATTTACATGTCACCATGTTTCCATTGGCTAGTACCTTAAAGTCAGATGTCTGTCAAGCAAACTGACCAGTGACAGAATTGCTTTGTGAGGTTTACATCTTTATGACATCAAATGCTTCACATGAAAAATGCAGTTCATTGTCAAAAATCAGCTATATTAGGAGAGTGAGAATTGTGTTTTAGCATCAATTACACACTAAATATGCTGTCATTGTGTATGTTTAATGGATGTCTTTCAGTTTTAAAGATAGACAGACGGATAGATAGATAGAAAGATAGATAGATAGAAAGATAGATAGATAGATAGACAGACAGACAGACTGATTTCAACTGGAAGCAGTGCTTACATATTGCTTAATTTTTGGTGGTTATTAAATAGTATGGGTAGGCAAGAAAAGTGCATATATCTTTTATTAGCATAAACTTACCCAAATGCGCTCTTGCATATTTAAGGCATTCAAAGTAATAATATTTCACAGCATTAATACAGTTATGTACTAGACTGGACAATGGTAAGCAGAGCCAGTACTTATATCAACAATGGCCTTATCTGTGTGAAGTTTGTATGTTCTCCCTGTGTTTGCGTGGGTTTCCTCCCACACTCCAAAAAACATACTGTTAGGTTAATTGGCTGCTATCAAAATTGACCCTAGTCTCTCCCTCTCTGTCTGTGTGTGAGTGTGTGTCTATATTAGGGAATTTAGACTGTAAGCTCCAATAGGGTAGGGACTGATGTGAATGGGTTCTCTGTACAGCGCTGCGCTATTAGTGACACTATATAAATAAATGATAATGAGGATGATGATGATATGTGTTTACTATGCCTATACACATAGCCAGCTTTCACACTTGATTGGCAGATTAATGCATCATTATTGCTAAGTTTGATAACAGTTGTCTAATACAGTGACACTGGTAGAGAAAACCACTATAGACATTCACATAAGCAGCTCTCATCATCATCATTTATGGCATAAGACTTCTTTAATTATACTAAGTTTTTGAGCAGGTCTGCATTATACTTAATTATATAAGGGAGATGTACTTTTAGTAAAAAGTAGCTCTCCAATTTCAAAAGTACATCAACGTAGTATTAATACTTAGATTTAAAGATTTTCTGGGATAAATGAAATACATTCCCAGCAGCCATCTCCCTTTGCCTCTATCTTATTGCATATTTTGTCCTAATGTGCTTTCATATTTACATGTCACCATGTTTCCATTGGCTAGTACCTTAAAGTCAGATGTCTGTCAAGCAAACTGACCAGTGACAGAATTGCTTTGTGAGGTTTACATCTTTATGACATCAAATGCTTCACATGAAAAATGCAGTTCATTGTCAAAAATCAGCTATATTAGGAGAGTGAGAATTGTGTTTTAGCATCAATTACACACTAAATATGCTGTCATTGTGTATGTTTAATGGATGTCTTTCAGTTTTAAAGATAGACAGACGGATAGATAGATAGAAAGATAGATAGATAGAAAGATAGATAGATAGATAGACAGACAGACAGACAGACAGACTGATTTCAACTGGAAGCAGTGCTTACATATTGCTTAATTTTTGGTGGTTATTAAATAGTATGGGTAGGCAAGAAAAGTGCATATATCTTTTATTAGCATAAACTTACCCAAATGCGCTCTTGCATATTTAAGGCATTCAAAGTAATAATATTTCACAGCATTAATACAGTTATGTACTAGACTGGACAATGGTAAGCAGAGCCAGTACTTATATCAACAATGGCCTTATCTGTGTGAAGTTTGTATGTTCTCCCTGTGTTTGCGTGGGTTTCCTCCCACACTCCAAAAAACATACTGTTAGGTTAATTGGCTGCTATCAAAATTGACCCTAGTCTCTCCCTCTCTGTCTGTGTGTGAGTGTGTGTCTATATTAGGGAATTTAGACTGTAAGCTCCAATAGGGTAGGGACTGATGTGAATGGGTTCTCTGTACAGCGCTGCGCTATTAGTGACACTATATAAATAAATGATAATGAGGATGATGATGATATGTGTTTACTATGCCTATACACATAGCCAGCTTTCACACTTGATTGGCAGATTAATGCATCATTATTGCTAAGTTTGATAACAGTTGTCTAATACAGTGACACTGGTAGAGAAAACCACTATAGACATTCACATAAGCAGCTCTCATCATCATCATTTATGGCATAAGACTTCTTTAATTATACTAAGTTTTTGAGCAGGTCTGCATTATACTTAATTATATAAGGGAGATGTACTTTTAGTAAAAAGTAGCTCTCCAATTTCAAAAGTACATCAACGTAGTATTAATACTTAGATTTAAAGATTTTCTGGGATAAATGAAATACATTCCCAGCAGCCATCTCCCTTTGCCTCTATCTTATTGCATATTTTGTCCTAATGTGCTTTCATATTTACATGTCACCATGTTTCCATTGGCTAGTACCTTAAAGTCAGATGTCTGTCAAGCAAACTGACCAGTGACAGAATTGCTTTGTGAGGTTTACATCTTTATGACATCAAATGCTTCACATGAAAAATGCAGTTCATTGTCAAAAATCAGCTATATTAGGAGAGTGAGAATTGTGTTTTAGCATCAATTACACACTAAATATGCTGTCATTGTGTATGTTTAATGGATGTCTTTCAGTTTTAAAGATAGACAGACGGATAGATAGATAGAAAGATAGAAAGATAGATAGATAGAAAGATAGAAAGATAGATAGATAGATAGATAGATAGACAGACAGACAGACTGATTTCAACTGGAAGCAGTGCTTACATATTGCTTAATTTTTGGTGGTTATTAAATAGTATGGGTAGGCAAGAAAAGTGCATATATCTTTTATTAGCATAAACTTACCCAAATGCGCTCTTGCATATTTAAGGCATTCAAAGTAATAATATTTCACAGCATTAATACAGTTATGTACTAGACTGGACAATGGTAAGCAGAGCCAGTACTTATATCAACAATGGCCTTATCTGTGTGAAGTTTGTATGTTCTCCCTGTGTTTGCGTGGGTTTCCTCCGGGTGCTGTGGTTTCCTCCCACACTCCAAAAAACATACTGTTAGGTTAATTGGCTGCTATCAAAATTGACCCTAGTCTCTCCCTCTCTGTCTGTGTGTGAGTGTGTGTCTATATTAGGGAATTTAGACTGTAAGCTCCAATAGGGTAGGGACTGATGTGAATGGGTTCTCTGTACAGCGCTGCGCTATTAGTGACACTATATAAATAAATGATAATGAGGATGATGATGATATGTGTTTACTATGCCTATACACATAGCCAGCTTTCACACTTGATTGGCAGATTAATGCATCATTATTGCTAAGTTTGATAACAGTTGTCTAATACAGTGACACTGGTAGAGAAAACCACTATAGACATTCACATAAGCAGCTCTCATCATCATCATTTATGGCATAAGACTTCTTTAATTATACTAAGTTTTTGAGCAGGTCTGCATTATACTTAATTATATAAGGGAGATGTACTTTTAGTAAAAAGTAGCTCTCCAATTTCAAAAGTACATCAACGTAGTATTAATACTTAGATTTAAAGATTTTCTGGGATAAATGAAATACATTCCCAGCAGCCATCTCCCTTTGCCTCTATCTTATTGCATATTTTGTCCTAATGTGCTTTCATATTTACATGTCACCATGTTTCCATTGGCTAGTACCTTAAAGTCAGATGTCTGTCAAGCAAACTGACCAGTGACAGAATTGCTTTGTGAGGTTTACATCTTTATGACATCAAATGCTTCACATGAAAAATGCAGTTCATTGTCAAAAATCAGCTATATTAGGAGAGTGAGAATTGTGTTTTAGCATCAATTACACACTAAATATGCTGTCATTGTGTATGTTTAATGGATGTCTTTCAGTTTTAAAGATAGACAGACGGATAGATAGATAGAAAGATAGAAAGATAGATAGATAGAAAGATAGATAGATAGATAGATAGACAGACAGACAGACAGACTGATTTCAACTGGAAGCAGTGCTTACATATTGCTTAATTTTTGGTGGTTATTAAATAGTATGGGTAGGCAAGAAAAGTGCATATATCTTTTATTAGCATAAACTTACCCAAATGCGCTCTTGCATATTTAAGGCATTCAAAGTAATAATATTTCACAGCATTAATACAGTTATGTACTAGACTGGACAATGGTAAGCAGAGCCAGTACTTATATCAACAATGGCCTTATCTGTGTGAAGTTTGTATGTTCTCCCTGTGTTTGCGTGGGTTTCCTCCGGGTGCTGTGGTTTCCTCCCACACTCCAAAAAACATACTGTTAGGTTAATTGGCTGCTATCAAAATTGACCCTAGTCTCTCCCTCTCTGTCTGTGTGTGTGTGTGTCTATATTAGGGAATTTAGACTGTAAGCTCCAATAGGGTAGGGACTGATGTGAATGGGTTCTCTGTACAGCGCTGCGCTATTAGTGACACTATATAAATAAATGATAATGAGGATGATGATGATGATATGTGTTTACTATGCCTATACACATAGCCAGCTTTCACACTTGATTGGCAGATTAATGCATCATTATTGCTAAGTTTGATAACAGTTGTCTAATACAATGACACTGGTAGAGAAAACCACTATAGACATTCACATAAGCAGCTCTCATCATCATCATTTATTGCATAAGACTTCTTTAATTATACTAAGTTTTTGAGCAGGTCTGCATTATACTTAATTATATAAGGGAGATGTACTTTTAGTAAAAAGTAGCTCTCCAATTTCAAAAGTACATCAACGTAGTATTAATACTTAGATTTAAAGATTTTCTGGGATAAATGAAATACATTCCCAGCAGCCATCTCCCTTTGCCTCTATCTTATTGCATATTTTGTCCTAATGTGCTTTCATATTTACATGTCACCATGTTTCCATTGGCTAGTACCTTAAAGTCAGATGTCTGTCAAGCAAACTGACCAGTGACAGAATTGCTTTGTGAGGTTTACATCTTTATGACATCAAATGCTTCACATGAAAAATGCAGTTCATTGTCAAAAATCAGCTATATTAGGAGAGTGAGAATTGTGTTTTAGCATCAATTACACACTAAATATGCTGTCATTGTGTATGTTTAATGGATGTCTTTCAGTTTTAAAGATAGACAGACCGATAGATAGATAGATAGATAGATAGATAGATAGATAGATAGATAGAAAGATAGATAGATAGATAGATAGACAGACAGACAGACAGACTGATTTCAACTGGAAGCAGTGCTTACATATTGCTTAATTTTTGGTGGTTATTAAATAGTATGGGTAGGCAAGAAAAGTGCATATATCTTTTATTAGCATAAACTTACCCAAATGCGCTCTTGCATATTTAAGGCATTCAAAGTAATAATATTTCACAGCATTAATACAGTTATGTACTAGACTGGACAATGGTAAGCAGAGCCAGTACTTATATCAACAATGGCCTTATCTGTGTGAAGTTTGTATGTTCTCCCTGTGTTTGCGTGGGTTTCCTCCCACACTCCAAAAAACATACTGTTAGGTTAATTGGCTGCTATCAAAATTGACCCTAGTCTCTCCCTCTCTGTCTGTGTGTGAGTGTGTGTCTATATTAGGGAATTTAGACTGTAAGCTCCAATAGGGTAGGGACTGATGTGAATGGGTTCTCTGTACAGCGCTGCGCTATTAGTGACACTATATAAATAAATGATAATGAGGATGATGATGATATGTGTTTACTATGCCTATACACATAGCCAGCTTTCACACTTGATTGGCAGATTAATGCATCATTATTGCTAAGTTTGATAACAGTTGTCTAATACAGTGACACTGGTAGAGAAAACCACTATAGACATTCACATAAGCAGCTCTCATCATCATCATTTATGGCATAAGACTTCTTTAATTATACTAAGTTTTTGAGCAGGTCTGCATTATACTTAATTATATAAGGGAGATGTACTTTTAGTAAAAAGTAGCTCTCCAATTTCAAAAGTACATCAACGTAGTATTAATACTTAGATTTAAAGATTTTCTGGGATAAATGAAATACATTCCCAGCAGCCATCTCCCTTTGCCTCTATCTTATTGCATATTTTGTCCTAATGTGCTTTCATATTTACATGTCACCATGTTTCCATTGGCTAGTACCTTAAAGTCAGATGTCTGTCAAGCAAACTGACCAGTGACAGAATTGCTTTGTGAGGTTTACATCTTTATGACATCAAATGCTTCACATGAAAAATGCAGTTCATTGTCAAAAATCAGCTATATTAGGAGAGTGAGAATTGTGTTTTAGCATCAATTACACACTAAATATGCTGTCATTGTGTATGTTTAATGGATGTCTTTCAGTTTTAAAGATAGACAGACGGATAGATAGATAGAAAGATAGAAAGATAGAAAGATAGATAGATAGAAAGATAGAAAGATAGATAGATAGATAGACAGACAGACAGACTGATTTCAACTGGAAGCAGTGCTTACATATTGCTTAATTTTTGGTGGTTATTAAATAGTATGGGTAGGCAAGAAAAGTGCATATATCTTTTATTAGCATAAACTTACCCAAATGCGCTCTTGCATATTTAAGGCATTCAAAGTAATAATATTTCACAGCATTAATACAGTTATGTACTAGACTGGACAATGGTAAGCAGAGCCAGTACTTATATCAACAATGGCCTTATCTGTGTGAAGTTTGTATGTTCTCCCTGTGTTTGCGTGGGTTTCCTCCGGGTGCTGTGGTTTCCTCCCACACTCCAAAAAACATACTGTTAGGTTAATTGGCTGCTATCAAAATTGACCCTAGTCTCTCCCTCTCTGTCTGTGTGTGAGTGTGTGTCTATATTAGGGAATTTAGACTGTAAGCTCCAATAGGGTAGGGACTGATGTGAATGGGTTCTCTGTACAGCGCTGCGCTATTAGTGACACTATATAAATAAATGATAATGAGGATGATGATGATATGTGTTTACTATGCCTATACACATAGCCAGCTTTCACACTTGATTGGCAGATTAATGCATCATTATTGCTAAGTTTGATAACAGTTGTCTAATACAGTGACACTGGTAGAGAAAACCACTATAGACATTCACATAAGCAGCTCTCATCATCATCATTTATGGCATAAGACTTCTTTAATTATACTAAGTTTTTGAGCAGGTCTGCATTATACTTAATTATATAAGGGAGATGTACTTTTAGTAAAAAGTAGCTCTCCAATTTCAAAAGTACATCAACGTAGTATTAATACTTAGATTTAAAGATTTTCTGGGATAAATGAAATACATTCCCAGCAGCCATCTCCCTTTGCCTCTATCTTATTGCATATTTTGTCCTAATGTGCTTTCATATTTACATGTCACCATGTTTCCATTGGCTAGTACCTTAAAGTCAGATGTCTGTCAAGCAAACTGACCAGTGACAGAATTGCTTTGTGAGGTTTACATCTTTATGACATCAAATGCTTCACATGAAAAATGCAGTTCATTGTCAAAAATCAGCTATATTAGGAGAGTGAGAATTGTGTTTTAGCATCAATTACACACTAAATATGCTGTCATTGTGTATGTTTAATGGATGTCTTTCAGTTTTAAAGATAGACAGACGGATAGATAGATAGAAAGATAGATAGATAGAAAGATAGATAGATAGATAGACAGACAGACAGACAGACTGATTTCAACTGGAAGCAGTGCTTACATATTGCTTAATTTTTGGTGGTTATTAAATAGTATGGGTAGGCAAGAAAAGTGCATATATCTTTTATTAGCATAAACTTACCCAAATGCGCTCTTGCATATTTAAGGCATTCAAAGTAATAATATTTCACAGCATTAATACAGTTATGTACTAGACTGGACAATGGTAAGCAGAGCCAGTACTTATATCAACAATGGCCTTATCTGTGTGAAGTTTGTATGTTCTCCCTGTGTTTGCGTGGGTTTCCTCCCACACTCCAAAAAACATACTGTTAGGTTAATTGGCTGCTATCAAAATTGACCCTAGTCTCTCCCTCTCTGTCTGTGTGTGAGTGTGTGTCTATATTAGGGAATTTAGACTGTAAGCTCCAATAGGGTAGGGACTGATGTGAATGGGTTCTCTGTACAGCGCTGCGCTATTAGTGACACTATATAAATAAATGATAATGAGGATGATGATGATATGTGTTTACTATGCCTATACACATAGCCAGCTTTCACACTTGATTGGCAGATTAATGCATCATTATTGCTAAGTTTGATAACAGTTGTCTAATACAGTGACACTGGTAGAGAAAACCACTATAGACATTCACATAAGCAGCTCTCATCATCATCATTTATGGCATAAGACTTCTTTAATTATACTAAGTTTTTGAGCAGGTCTGCATTATACTTAATTATATAAGGGAGATGTACTTTTAGTAAAAAGTAGCTCTCCAATTTCAAAAGTACATCAACGTAGTATTAATACTTAGATTTAAAGATTTTCTGGGATAAATGAAATACATTCCCAGCAGCCATCTCCCTTTGCCTCTATCTTATTGCATATTTTGTCCTAATGTGCTTTCATATTTACATGTCACCATGTTTCCATTGGCTAGTACCTTAAAGTCAGATGTCTGTCAAGCAAACTGACCAGTGACAGAATTGCTTTGTGAGGTTTACATCTTTATGACATCAAATGCTTCACATGAAAAATGCAGTTCATTGTCAAAAATCAGCTATATTAGGAGAGTGAGAATTGTGTTTTAGCATCAATTACACACTAAATATGCTGTCATTGTGTATGTTTAATGGATGTCTTTCAGTTTTAAAGATAGACAGACGGATAGATAGATAGAAAGATAGAAAGATAGATAGATAGAAAGATAGAAAGATAGATAGATAGATAGATAGATAGACAGACAGACTGATTTCAACTGGAAGCAGTGCTTACATATTGCTTAATTTTTGCTGGTTATTAAATAGTATGGGTAGGCAAGAAAAGTGCATATATCTTTTATTAGCATAAACTTACCCAAATGCGCTCTTGCATATTTAAGGCATTCAAAGTAATAATATTTCACAGCATTAATACAGTTATGTACTAGACTGGACAATGGTAAGCAGAGCCAGTACTTATATCAACAATGGCCTTATCTGTGTGAAGTTTGTATGTTCTCCCTGTGTTTGCGTGGGTTTCCTCCGGGTGCTGTGGTTTCCTCCCACACTCCAAAAAACATACTGTTAGGTTAATTGGCTGCTATCAAAATTGACCCTAGTCTCTCCCTCTCTGTCTGTGTGTGAGTGTGTGTCTATATTAGGGAATTTAGACTGTAAGCTCCAATAGGGTAGGGACTGATGTGAATGGGTTCTCTGTACAGCGCTGCGCTATTAGTGACACTATATAAATAAATGATAATGAGGATGATGATGATATGTGTTTACTATGCCTATACACATAGCCAGCTTTCACACTTGATTGGCAGATTAATGCATCATTATTGCTAAGTTTGATAACAGTTGTCTAATACAGTGACACTGGTAGAGAAAACCACTATAGACATTCACATAAGCAGCTCTCATCATCATCATTTATGGCATAAGACTTCTTTAATTATACTAAGTTTTTGAGCAGGTCTGCATTATACTTAATTATATAAGGGAGATGTACTTTTAGTAAAAAGTAGCTCTCCAATTTCAAAAGTACATCAACGTAGTATTAATACTTAGATTTAAAGATTTTCTGGGATAAATGAAATACATTCCCAGCAGCCATCTCCCTTTGCCTCTATCTTATTGCATATTTTGTCCTAATGTGCTTTCATATTTACATGTCACCATGTTTCCATTGGCTAGTACCTTAAAGTCAGATGTCTGTCAAGCAAACTGACCAGTGACAGAATTGCTTTGTGAGGTTTACATCTTTATGACATCAAATGCTTCACATGAAAAATGCAGTTCATTGTCAAAAATCAGCTATATTAGGAGAGTGAGAATTGTGTTTTAGCATCAATTACACACTAAATATGCTGTCATTGTGTATGTTTAATGGATGTCTTTCAGTTTTAAAGATAGACAGACGGATAGATAGATAGATAGATAGAAAGATAGATAGATAGAAAGATAGATAGATAGATAGATAGACAGACAGACAGACAGACTGATTTCAACTGGAAGCAGTGCTTACATATTGCTTAATTTTTGGTGGTTATTAAATAGTATGGGTAGGCAAGAAAAGTGCATATATCTTTTATTAGCATAAACTTACCCAAATGCGCTCTTGCATATTTAAGGCATTCAAAGTAATAATATTTCACAGCATTAATACAGTTATGTACTAGACTGGACAATGGTAAGCAGAGCCAGTACTTATATCAACAATGGCCTTATCTGTGTGAAGTTTGTATGTTCTCCCTGTGTTTGCGTGGGTTTCCTCCGGGTGCTGTGGTTTCCTCCCACACTCCAAAAAACATACTGTTAGGTTAATTGGCTGCTATCAAAATTGACCCTAGTCTCTCCCTCTCTGTCTGTGTGTGTGTGTGTCTATATTAGGGAATTTAGACTGTAAGCTCCAATAGGGTAGGGACTGATGTGAATGGGTTCTCTGTACAGCGCTGCGCTATTAGTGACACTATATAAATAAATGATAATGAGGATGATGATGATATGTGTTTACTATGCCTATACACATAGCCAGCTTTCACACTTGATTGGCAGATTAATGCATCATTATTGCTAAGTTTGATAACAGTTGTCTAATACAGTGACACTGGTAGAGAAAACCACTATAGACATTCACATAAGCAGCTCTCATCATCATCATTTATGGCATAAGACTTCTTTAATTATACTAAGTTTTTGAGCAGGTCTGCATTATACTTAATTATATAAGGGAGATGTACTTTTAGTAAAAAGTAGCTCTCCAATTTCAAAAGTACATCAACGTAGTATTAATACTTAGATTTAAAGATTTTCTGGGATAAATGAAATACATTCCCAGCAGCCATCTCCCTTTGCCTCTATCTTATTGCATATTTTGTCCTAATGTGCTTTCATATTTACATGTCACCATGTTTCCATTGGCTAGTACCTTAAAGTCAGATGTCTGTCAAGCAAACTGACCAGTGACAGAATTGCTTTGTGAGGTTTACATCTTTATGACATCAAATGCTTCACATGAAAAATGCAGTTCATTGTCAAAAATCAGCTATATTAGGAGAGTGAGAATTGTGTTTTAGCATCAATTACACACTAAATATGCTGTCATTGTGTATGTTTAATGGATGTCTTTCAGTTTTAAAGATAGACAGACGGATAGATAGATAGAAAGATAGAAAGATAGATAGATAGAAAGATAGAAAGATAGATAGATAGATAGACAGACAGACAGACTGATTTCAACTGGAAGCAGTGCTTACATATTGCTTAATTTTTGGTGGTTATTAAATAGTATGGGTAGGCAAGAAAAGTGCATATATCTTTTATTAGCATAAACTTACCCAAATGCGCTCTTGCATATTTAAGGCATTCAAAGTAATAATATTTCACAGCATTAATACAGTTATGTACTAGACTGGACAATGGTAAGCAGAGCCAGTACTTATATCAACAATGGCCTTATCTGTGTGAAGTTTGTATGTTCTCCCTGTGTTTGCGTGGGTTTCCTCCGGGTGCTGTGGTTTCCT
>NW_027447132.1:45000-110000 GCF_038048845.1 Mixophyes fleayi | reverse complement strand
GAGTGTGTGTCTATATTAGGGAATTTAGACTGTAAGCTCCAATAGGGTAGGGACTGATGTGAATGGGTTCTCTGTACAGCGCTGCGCTATTAGTGACACTATATAAATAAATGATAATGAGGATGATGATGATATGTGTTTACTATGCCTATACACATAGCCAGCTTTCACACTTGATTGGCAGATTAATGCATCATTATTGCTAAGTTTGATAACAGTTGTCTAATACAGTGACACTGGTAGAGAAAACCACTATAGACATTCACATAAGCAGCTCTCATCATCATCATTTATGGCATAAGACTTCTTTAATTATACTAAGTTTTTGAGCAGGTCTGCATTATACTTAATTATATAAGGGAGATGTACTTTTAGTAAAAAGTAGCTCTCCAATTTCAAAAGTACATCAACGTAGTATTAATACTTAGATTTAAAGATTTTCTGGGATAAATGAAATACATTCCCAGCAGCCATCTCCCTTTGCCTCTATCTTATTGCATATTTTGTCCTAATGTGCTTTCATATTTACATGTCACCATGTTTCCATTGGCTAGTACCTTAAAGTCAGATGTCTGTCAAGCAAACTGACCAGTGACAGAATTGCTTTGTGAGGTTTACATCTTTATGACATCAAATGCTTCACATGAAAAATGCAGTTCATTGTCAAAAATCAGCTATATTAGGAGAGTGAGAATTGTGTTTTAGCATCAATTACACACTAAATATGCTGTCATTGTGTATGTTTAATGGATGTCTTTCAGTTTTAAAGATAGACAGACGGATAGATAGATAGAAAGATAGAAAGATAGAAAGATAGATAGATAGAAAGATAGATAGATAGATAGACAGACAGACAGACTGATTTCAACTGGAAGCAGTGCTTACATATTGCTTAATTTTTGGTGGTTATTAAATAGTATGGGTAGGCAAGAAAAGTGCATATATCTTTTATTAGCATAAACTTACCCAAATGCGCTCTTGCATATTTAAGGCATTCAAAGTAATAATATTTCACAGCATTAATACAGTTATGTACTAGACTGGACAATGGTAAGCAGAGCCAGTACTTATATCAACAATGGCCTTATCTGTGTGAAGTTTGTATGTTCTCCCTGTGTTTGCGTGGGTTTCCTCCGGGTGCTGTGGTTTCCTCCCACACTCCAAAAAACATACTGTTAGGTTAATTGGCTGCTATCAAAATTGACCCTAGTCTCTCCCTCTCTGTCTGTGTGTGAGTGTGTGTCTATATTAGGGAATTTAGACTGTAAGCTCCAATAGGGTAGGGACTGATGTGAATGGGTTCTCTGTACAGCGCTGCGCTATTAGTGACACTATATAAATAAATGATAATGAGGATGATGATGATATGTGTTTACTATGCCTATACACATAGCCAGCTTTCACACTTGATTGGCAGATTAATGCATCATTATTGCTAAGTTTGATAACAGTTGTCTAATACAGTGACACTGGTAGAGAAAACCACTATAGACATTCACATAAGCAGCTCTCATCATCATCATTTATGGCATAAGACTTCTTTAATTATACTAAGTTTTTGAGCAGGTCTGCATTATACTTAATTATATAAGGGAGATGTACTTTTAGTAAAAAGTAGCTCTCCAATTTCAAAAGTACATCAACGTAGTATTAATACTTAGATTTAAAGATTTTCTGGGATAAATGAAATACATTCCCAGCAGCCATCTCCCTTTGCCTCTATCTTATTGCATATTTTGTCCTAATGTGCTTTCATATTTACATGTCACCATGTTTCCATTGGCTAGTACCTTAAAGTCAGATGTCTGTCAAGCAAACTGACCAGTGACAGAATTGCTTTGTGAGGTTTACATCTTTATGACATCAAATGCTTCACATGAAAAATGCAGTTCATTGTCAAAAATCAGCTATATTAGGAGAGTGAGAATTGTGTTTTAGCATCAATTACACACTAAATATGCTGTCATTGTGTATGTTTAATGGATGTCTTTCAGTTTTAAAGATAGACAGACGGATAGATAGATAGAAAGATAGAAAGATAGATAGATAGAAAGATAGATAGATAGACAGACAGACTGATTTCAACTGGAAGCAGTGCTTACATATTGCTTAATTTTTGGTGGTTATTAAATAGTATGGGTAGGCAAGAAAAGTGCATATATCTTTTATTAGCATAAACTTACCCAAATGCGCTCTTGCATATTTAAGGCATTCAAAGTAATAATATTTCACAGCATTAATACAGTTATGTACTAGACTGGACAATGGTAAGCAGAGCCAGTACTTATATCAACAATGGCCTTATCTGTGTGAAGTTTGTATGTTCTCCCTGTGTTTGCGTGGGTTTCCTCCGGGTGCTGTGGTTTCCTCCCACACTCCAAAAAACATACTGTTAGGTTAATTGGCTGCTATCAAAATTGACCCTAGTCTCTCCCTCTCTGTCTGTGTGTGAGTGTGTGTCTATATTAGGGAATTTAGACTGTAAGCTCCAATAGGGTAGGGACTGATGTGAATGGGTTCTCTGTACAGCGCTGCGCTATTAGTGACACTATATAAATAAATGATAATGAGGATGATGATGATATGTGTTTACTATGCCTATACACATAGCCAGCTTTCACACTTGATTGGCAGATTAATGCATCATTATTGCTAAGTTTGATAACAGTTGTCTAATACAATGACACTGGTAGAGAAAACCACTATAGACATTCACATAAGCAGCTCTCATCATCATCATTTATTGCATAAGACTTCTTTAATTATACTAAGTTTTTGAGCAGGTCTGCATTATACTTAATTATATAAGGGAGATGTACTTTTAGTAAAAAGTAGCTCTCCAATTTCAAAAGTACATCAACGTAGTATTAATACTTAGATTTAAAGATTTTCTGGGATAAATGAAATACATTCCCAGCAGCCATCTCCCTTTGCCTCTATCTTATTGCATATTTTGTCCTAATGTGCTTTCATATTTACATGTCACCATGTTTCCATTGGCTAGTACCTTAAAGTCAGATGTCTGTCAAGCAAACTGACCAGTGACAGAATTGCTTTGTGAGGTTTACATCTTTATGACATCAAATGCTTCACATGAAAAATGCAGTTCATTGTCAAAAATCAGCTATATTAGGAGAGTGAGAATTGTGTTTTAGCATCAATTACACACTAAATATGCTGTCATTGTGTATGTTTAATGGATGTCTTTCAGTTTTAAAGATAGACAGACCGATAGATAGATAGATAGATAGAAAGATAGATAGATAGATAGATAGAAAGATAGAAAGATAGAAAGATAGATAGATAGAAAGATAGAAAGATAGATAGATAGATAGACAGACAGACTGATTTCAACTGGAAGCAGTGCTTACATATTGCTTAATTTTTGGTGGTTATTAAATAGTATGGGTAGGCAAGAAAAGTGCATATATCTTTTATTAGCATAAACTTACCCAAATGCGCTCTTGCATATTTAAGGCATTCAAAGTAATAATATTTCACAGCATTAATACAGTTATGTACTAGACTGGACAATGGTAAGCAGAGCCAGTACTTATATCAACAATGGCCTTATCTGTGTGAAGTTTGTATGTTCTCCCTGTGTTTGCGTGGGTTTCCTCCGGGTGCTGTGGTTTCCTCCCACACTCCAAAAAACATACTGTTAGGTTAATTGGCTGCTATCAAAATTGACCCTAGTCTCTCCCTCTCTGTCTGTGTGTGAGTGTGTGTCTATATTAGGGAATTTAGACTGTAAGCTCCAATAGGGTAGGGACTGATGTGAATGGGTTCTCTGTACAGCGCTGCGCTATTAGTGACACTATATAAATAAATGATAATGAGGATGATGATGATATGTGTTTACTATGCCTATACACATAGCCAGCTTTCACACTTGATTGGCAGATTAATGCATCATTATTGCTAAGTTTGATAACAGTTGTCTAATACAGTGACACTGGTAGAGAAAACCACTATAGACATTCACATAAGCAGCTCTCATCATCATCATTTATGGCATAAGACTTCTTTAATTATACTAAGTTTTTGAGCAGGTCTGCATTATACTTAATTATATAAGGGAGATGTACTTTTAGTAAAAAGTAGCTCTCCAATTTCAAAAGTACATCAACGTAGTATTAATACTTAGATTTAAAGATTTTCTGGGATAAATGAAATACATTCCCAGCAGCCATCTCCCTTTGCCTCTATCTTATTGCATATTTTGTCCTAATGTGCTTTCATATTTACATGTCACCATGTTTCCATTGGCTAGTACCTTAAAGTCAGATGTCTGTCAAGCAAACTGACCAGTGACAGAATTGCTTTGTGAGGTTTACATCTTTATGACATCAAATGCTTCACATGAAAAATGCAGTTCATTGTCAAAAATCAGCTATATTAGGAGAGTGAGAATTGTGTTTTAGCATCAATTACACACTAAATATGCTGTCATTGTGTATGTTTAATGGATGTCTTTCAGTTTTAAAGATAGACAGACGGATAGATAGATAGAAAGATAGAAAGATAGATAGATAGAAAGATAGATAGATAGACAGACAGACTGATTTCAACTGGAAGCAGTGCTTACATATTGCTTAATTTTTGGTGGTTATTAAATAGTATGGGTAGGCAAGAAAAGTGCATATATCTTTTATTAGCATAAACTTACCCAAATGCGCTCTTGCATATTTAAGGCATTCAAAGTAATAATATTTCACAGCATTAATACAGTTATGTACTAGACTGGACAATGGTAAGCAGAGCCAGTACTTATATCAACAATGGCCTTATCTGTGTGAAGTTTGTATGTTCTCCCTGTGTTTGCGTGGGTTTCCTCCCACACTCCAAAAAACATACTGTTAGGTTAATTGGCTGCTATCAAAATTGACCCTAGTCTCTCCCTCTCTGTGTGTGAGTGTGTGTCTATATTAGGGAATTTAGACTGTAAGCTCCAATAGGGTAGGGACTGATGTGAATGGGTTCTCTGTACAGCGCTGCGCTATTAGTGACACTATATAAATAAATGATAATGAGGATGATGATGATATGTGTTTACTATGCCTATACACATAGCCAGCTTTCACACTTGATTGGCAGATTAATGCATCATTATTGCTAAGTTTGATAACAGTTGTCTAATACAGTGACACTGGTAGAGAAAACCACTATAGACATTCACATAAGCAGCTCTCATCATCATCATTTATGGCATAAGACTTCTTTAATTATACTAAGTTTTTGAGCAGGTCTGCATTATACTTAATTATATAAGGGAGATGTACTTTTAGTAAAAAGTAGCTCTCCAATTTCAAAAGTACATCAACGTAGTATTAATACTTAGATTTAAAGATTTTCTGGGATAAATGAAATACATTCCCAGCAGCCATCTCCCTTTGCCTCTATCTTATTGCATATTTTGTCCTAATGTGCTTTCATATTTACATGTCACCATGTTTCCATTGGCTAGTACCTTAAAGTCAGATGTCTGTCAAGCAAACTGACCAGTGACAGAATTGCTTTGTGAGGTTTACATCTTTATGACATCAAATGCTTCACATGAAAAATGCAGTTCATTGTCAAAAATCAGCTATATTAGGAGAGTGAGAATTGTGTTTTAGCATCAATTACACACTAAATATGCTGTCATTGTGTATGTTTAATGGATGTCTTTCAGTTTTAAAGATAGACAGACCGATAGATAGATAGATAGAAAGATAGAAAGATAGAAAGATAGATAGATAGATAGACAGACAGACTGATTTCAACTGGAAGCAGTGCTTACATATTGCTTAATTTTTGGTGGTTATTAAATAGTATGGGTAGGCAAGAAAAGTGCATATATCTTTTATTAGCATAAACTTACCCAAATGCGCTCTTGCATATTTAAGGCATTCAAAGTAATAATATTTCACAGCATTAATACAGTTATGTACTAGACTGGACAATGGTAAGCAGAGCCAGTACTTATATCAACAATGGCCTTATCTGTGTGAAGTTTGTATGTTCTCCCTGTGTTTGCGTGGGTTTCCTCCCACACTCCAAAAAACATACTGTTAGGTTAATTGGCTGCTATCAAAATTGACCCTAGTCTCTCCCTCTCTGTCTGTGTGTGAGTGTGTGTCTATATTAGGGAATTTAGACTGTAAGCTCCAATAGGGTAGGGACTGATGTGAATGGGTTCTCTGTACAGCGCTGCGCTATTAGTGACACTATATAAATAAATGATAATGAGGATGATGATGATATGTGTTTACTATGCCTATACACATAGCCAGCTTTCACACTTGATTGGCAGATTAATGCATCATTATTGCTAAGTTTGATAACAGTTGTCTAATACAGTGACACTGGTAGAGAAAACCACTATAGACATTCACATAAGCAGCTCTCATCATCATCATTTATGGCATAAGACTTCTTTAATTATACTAAGTTTTTGAGCAGGTCTGCATTATACTTAATTATATAAGGGAGATGTACTTTTAGTAAAAAGTAGCTCTCCAATTTCAAAAGTACATCAACGTAGTATTAATACTTAGATTTAAAGATTTTCTGGGATAAATGAAATACATTCCCAGCAGCCATCTCCCTTTGCCTCTATCTTATTGCATATTTTGTCCTAATGTGCTTTCATATTTACATGTCACCATGTTTCCATTGGCTAGTACCTTAAAGTCAGATGTCTGTCAAGCAAACTGACCAGTGACAGAATTGCTTTGTGAGGTTTACATCTTTATGACATCAAATGCTTCACATGAAAAATGCAGTTCATTGTCAAAAATCAGCTATATTAGGAGAGTGAGAATTGTGTTTTAGCATCAATTACACACTAAATATGCTGTCATTGTGTATGTTTAATGGATGTCTTTCAGTTTTAAAGATAGACAGACGGATAGATAGATAGAAAGATAGAAAGATAGATAGATAGATAGATAGAAAGATAGAAAGATAGAAAGATAGATAGATAGATAGATAGACAGACAGACAGACTGATTTCAACTGGAAGCAGTGCTTACATATTGCTTAATTTTTGGTGGTTATTAAATAGTATGGGTAGGCAAGAAAAGTGCATATATCTTTTATTAGCATAAACTTACCCAAATGCGCTCTTGCATATTTAAGGCATTCAAAGTAATAATATTTCACAGCATTAATACAGTTATGTACTAGACTGGACAATGGTAAGCAGAGCCAGTACTTATATCAACAATGGCCTTATCTGTGTGAAGTTTGTATGTTCTCCCTGTGTTTGCGTGGGTTTCCTCCGGGTGCTGTGGTTTCCTCCCACACTCCAAAAAACATACTGTTAGGTTAATTGGCTGCTATCAAAATTGACCCTAGTCTCTCCCTCTCTGTCTGTGTGTGAGTGTGTGTCTATATTAGGGAATTTAGACTGTAAGCTCCAATAGGGTAGGGACTGATGTGAATGGGTTCTCTGTACAGCGCTGCGCTATTAGTGACACTATATAAATAAATGATAATGAGGATGATGATGATATGTGTTTACTATGCCTATACACATAGCCAGCTTTCACACTTGATTGGCAGATTAATGCATCATTATTGCTAAGTTTGATAACAGTTGTCTAATACAGTGACACTGGTAGAGAAAACCACTATAGACATTCACATAAGCAGCTCTCATCATCATCATTTATGGCATAAGACTTCTTTAATTATACTAAGTTTTTGAGCAGGTCTGCATTATACTTAATTATATAAGGGAGATGTACTTTTAGTAAAAAGTAGCTCTCCAATTTCAAAAGTACATCAACGTAGTATTAATACTTAGATTTAAAGATTTTCTGGGATAAATGAAATACATTCCCAGCAGCCATCTCCCTTTGCCTCTATCTTATTGCATATTTTGTCCTAATGTGCTTTCATATTTACATGTCACCATGTTTCCATTGGCTAGTACCTTAAAGTCAGATGTCTGTCAAGCAAACTGACCAGTGACAGAATTGCTTTGTGAGGTTTACATCTTTATGACATCAAATGCTTCACATGAAAAATGCAGTTCATTGTCAAAAATCAGCTATATTAGGAGAGTGAGAATTGTGTTTTAGCATCAATTACACACTAAATATGCTGTCATTGTGTATGTTTAATGGATGTCTTTCAGTTTTAAAGATAGACAGACCGATAGATAGATAGATAGAAAGATAGAAAGATAGATAGATAGAAAGATAGATAGATAGATAGACAGACAGACAGACTGATTTCAACTGGAAGCAGTGCTTACATATTGCTTAATTTTTGGTGGTTATTAAATAGTATGGGTAGGCAAGAAAAGTGCATATATCTTTTATTAGCATAAACTTACCCAAATGCGCTCTTGCATATTTAAGGCATTCAAAGTAATAATATTTCACAGCATTAATACAGTTATGTACTAGACTGGACAATGGTAAGCAGAGCCAGTACTTATATCAACAATGGCCTTATCTGTGTGAAGTTTGTATGTTCTCCCTGTGTTTGCGTGGGTTTCCTCCCACACTCCAAAAAACATACTGTTAGGTTAATTGGCTGCTATCAAAATTGACCCTAGTCTCTCCCTCTCTGTCTGTGTGTGAGTGTGTGTCTATATTAGGGAATTTAGACTGTAAGCTCCAATAGGGTAGGGACTGATGTGAATGGGTTCTCTGTACAGCGCTGCGCTATTAGTGACACTATATAAATAAATGATAATGAGGATGATGATGATATGTGTTTACTATGCCTATACACATAGCCAGCTTTCACACTTGATTGGCAGATTAATGCATCATTATTGCTAAGTTTGATAACAGTTGTCTAATACAGTGACACTGGTAGAGAAAACCACTATAGACATTCACATAAGCAGCTCTCATCATCATCATTTATTGCATAAGACTTCTTTAACTATACTAAGTTTTTGAGCAGGTCTGCATTATACTTAATTATATAAGGGAGATGTACTTTTAGTAAAAAGTAGCTCTCCAATTTCAAAAGTACATCAACGTAGTATTAATACTTAGATTTAAAGATTTTCTGGGATAAATGAAATACATTCCCAGCAGCCATCTCCCTTTGCCTCTATCTTATTGCATATTTTGTCCTAATGTGCTTTCATATTTACATGTCACCATGTTTCCATTGGCTAGTACCTTAAAGTCAGATGTCTGTCAAGCAAACTGACCAGTGACAGAATTGCTTTGTGAGGTTTACATCTTTATGACATCAAATGCTTCACATGAAAAATGCAGTTCATTGTCAAAAATCAGCTATATTAGGAGAGTGAGAATTGTGTTTTAGCATCAATTACACACTAAATATGCTGTCATTGTGTATGTTTAATGGATGTCTTTCAGTTTTAAAGATAGACAGACGGATAGATAGATAGAAAGATAGATAGATAGAAAGATAGATAGATAGATAGATAGACAGACAGACAGACAGACAGACAGACTGATTTCAACTGGAAGCAGTGCTTACATATTGCTTAATTTTTGGTGGTTATTAAATAGTATGGGTAGGCAAGAAAAGTGCATATATCTTTTATTAGCATAAACTTACCCAAATGCGCTCTTGCATATTTAAGGCATTCAAAGTAATAATATTTCACAGCATTAATACAGTTATGTACTAGACTGGACAATGGTAAGCAGAGCCAGTACTTATATCAACAATGGCCTTATCTGTGTGAAGTTTGTATGTTCTCCCTGTGTTTGCGTGGGTTTCCTCCCACACTCCAAAAAACATACTGTTAGGTTAATTGGCTGCTATCAAAATTGACCCTAGTCTCTCCCTCTCTGTCTGTGTGTGAGTGTGTGTCTATATTAGGGAATTTAGACTGTAAGCTCCAATAGGGTAGGGACTGATGTGAATGGGTTCTCTGTACAGCGCTGCGCTATTAGTGACACTATATAAATAAATGATAATGAGGATGATGATGATATGTGTTTACTATGCCTATACACATAGCCAGCTTTCACACTTGATTGGCAGATTAATGCATCATTATTGCTAAGTTTGATAACAGTTGTCTAATACAGTGACACTGGTAGAGAAAACCACTATAGACATTCACATAAGCAGCTCTCATCATCATCATTTATGGCATAAGACTTCTTTAATTATACTAAGTTTTTGAGCAGGTCTGCATTATACTTAATTATATAAGGGAGATGTACTTTTAGTAAAAAGTAGCTCTCCAATTTCAAAAGTACATCAACGTAGTATTAATACTTAGATTTAAAGATTTTCTGGGATAAATGAAATACATTCCCAGCAGCCATCTCCCTTTGCCTCTATCTTATTGCATATTTTGTCCTAATGTGCTTTCATATTTACATGTCACCATGTTTCCATTGGCTAGTACCTTAAAGTCAGATGTCTGTCAAGCAAACTGACCAGTGACAGAATTGCTTTGTGAGGTTTACATCTTTATGACATCAAATGCTTCACATGAAAAATGCAGTTCATTGTCAAAAATCAGCTATATTAGGAGAGTGAGAATTGTGTTTTAGCATCAATTACACACTAAATATGCTGTCATTGTGTATGTTTAATGGATGTCTTTCAGTTTTAAAGATAGACAGACGGATAGATAGATAGAAAGATAGAAAGATAGATAGATAGAAAGATAGAAAGATAGAAAGATAGATAGATAGATAGATAGATAGACAGACAGACAGACTGATTTCAACTGGAAGCAGTGCTTACATATTGCTTAATTTTTGGTGGTTATTAAATAGTATGGGTAGGCAAGAAAAGTGCATATATCTTTTATTAGCATAAACTTACCCAAATGCGCTCTTGCATATTTAAGGCATTCAAAGTAATAATATTTCACAGCATTAATACAGTTATGTACTAGACTGGACAATGGTAAGCAGAGCCAGTACTTATATCAACAATGGCCTTATCTGTGTGAAGTTTGTATGTTCTCCCTGTGTTTGCGTGGGTTTCCTCCGGGTGCTGTGGTTTCCTCCCACACTCCAAAAAACATACTGTTAGGTTAATTGGCTGCTATCAAAATTGACCCTAGTCTCTCCCTCTCTGTCTGTGTGTGAGTGTGTGTCTATATTAGGGAATTTAGACTGTAAGCTCCAATAGGGTAGGGACTGATGTGAATGGGTTCTCTGTACAGCGCTGCGCTATTAGTGACACTATATAAATAAATGATAATGAGGATGATGATGATATGTGTTTACTATGCCTATACACATAGCCAGCTTTCACACTTGATTGGCAGATTAATGCATCATTATTGCTAAGTTTGATAACAGTTGTCTAATACAGTGACACTGGTAGAGAAAACCACTATAGACATTCACATAAGCAGCTCTCATCATCATCATTTATGGCATAAGACTTCTTTAAATATACTAAGTTTTTGAGCAGGTCTGCATTATACTTAATTATATAAGGGAGATGTACTTTTAGTAAAAAGTAGCTCTCCAATTTCAAAAGTACATCAACGTAGTATTAATACTTAGATTTAAAGATTTTCTGGGATAAATGAAATACATTCCCAGCAGCCATCTCCCTTTGCCTCTATCTTATTGCATATTTTGTCCTAATGTGCTTTCATATTTACATGTCACCATGTTTCCATTGGCTAGTACCTTAAAGTCAGATGTCTGTCAAGCAAACTGACCAGTGACAGAATTGCTTTGTGAGGTTTACATCTTTATGACATCAAATGCTTCACATGAAAAATGCAGTTCATTGTCAAAAATCAGCTATATTAGGAGAGTGAGAATTGTGTTTTAGCATCAATTACACACTAAATATGCTGTCATTGTGTATGTTTAATGGATGTCTTTCAGTTTTAAAGATAGACAGACGGATAGATAGATAGAAAGATAGAAAGATAGAAAGATAGAAAGATAGAAAGATAGATAGATAGATAGATAGATAGATAGATAGACAGACAGACAGACTGATTTCAACTGGAAGCAGTGCTTACATATTGCTTAATTTTTGGTGGTTATTAAATAGTATGGGTAGGCAAGAAAAGTGCATATATCTTTTATTAGCATAAACTTACCCAAATGCGCTCTTGCATATTTAAGGCATTCAAAGTAATAATATTTCACAGCATTAATACAGTTATGTACTAGACTGGACAATGGTAAGCAGAGCCAGTACTTATATCAACAATGGCCTTATCTGTGTGAAGTTTGTATGTTCTCCCTGTGTTTGCGTGGGTTTCCTCCGGGTGCTGTGGTTTCCTCCCACACTCCAAAAAACATACTGTTAGGTTAATTGGCTGCTATCAAAATTGACCCTAGTCTCTCCCTCTCTGTCTGTGTGTGAGTGTGTGTCTATATTAGGGAATTTAGACTGTAAGCTCCAATAGGGTAGGGACTGATGTGAATGGGTTCTCTGTACAGCGCTGCGCTATTAGTGACACTATATAAATAAATGATAATGAGGATGATGATGATATGTGTTTACTATGCCTATACACATAGCCAGCTTTCACACTTGATTGGCAGATTAATGCATCATTATTGCTAAGTTTGATAACAGTTGTCTAATACAGTGACACTGGTAGAGAAAACCACTATAGACATTCACATAAGCAGCTCTCATCATCATCATTTATGGCATAAGACTTCTTTAATTATACTAAGTTTTTGAGCAGGTCTGCATTATACTTAATTATATAAGGGAGATGTACTTTTAGTAAAAAGTAGCTCTCCAATTTCAAAAGTACATCAACGTAGTATTAATACTTAGATTTAAAGATTTTCTGGGATAAATGAAATACATTCCCAGCAGCCATCTCCCTTTGCCTCTATCTTATTGCATATTTTGTCCTAATGTGCTTTCATATTTACATGTCACCATGTTTCCATTGGCTAGTACCTTAAAGTCAGATGTCTGTCAAGCAAACTGACCAGTGACAGAATTGCTTTGTGAGGTTTACATCTTTATGACATCAAATGCTTCACATGAAAAATGCAGTTCATTGTCAAAAATCAGCTATATTAGGAGAGTGAGAATTGTGTTTTAGCATCAATTACACACTAAATATGCTGTCATTGTGTATGTTTAATGGATGTCTTTCAGTTTTAAAGATAGACAGACCGATAGATAGATAGATAGATAGAAAGATAGATAGATAGATAGATAGTGTCACTCACCGGACTGTGAGTGCTTCTTCCCGGACTATTAGGAACCGTGGACGTCCTCTATCCTGAGGGACTGCGCATGCGCAGCCCTTTCCAAACCTTCAGTGTATGTTCCTTTAACTTAATCGGCAGATCAGGCAACCTCCCTATATTAAGCACCTGTGGTCAACACCACGTTGCCTGATCTTGGAGTCTCATTCCCCATGAGTCTCTGAAGGTGTTCCTGTGTTTCCTCGTTTATTCAGCCCAGCTGATTCCTGTGGTTTCCAAACCACTTCTACCTCTGTGGTTTCCAAACCACTTCTACTACTGTGGTTCCCATACCACTTCTACCATCTACTGTATCATCGTGACTGTGAGCTGATTCCTATCCGCTGCCTCCGTGCACTACAGTCTTCAAACCACTTCTCCTACTGTGGTTCCCATACCACTTCTACCATCTACTGTATCATCGTGACTGTGAGCTGATTCCTATCCGCTGCCTCCGTGCACTACAGTCTTCTAACCACTTCTACTCTACCATTTATTATTGGGACTGTTAGCTGATGCCTATCCGCTGCCTCCGTGCACTACAGTCTTTCATTCACTTCCATTCACCTGTTCATGATTGTGACTGCCAGCTGATTCCTATCCGCTGCCTCCGTGCACTACAGGCTGCAACCTGCAACTCGTCTGTGTTTGATCATCGTGACTGCTAGCTGATTCCTATCCGCTGCCTCCGTGCACTACAGTCTTCAACCTGCAACTCGTCTGTGTTTCATCATCGTGACTGCTAGCTGATTCCTATCCGCTGCCTCCGTGCACTACAGTCTTCAACCTGCAACTCGTCTGTGTTTCATCATCGTGACTGCTAGCTGATTCCTATCCGCTGCCTCCGTGCACTACAGTCTTCAACCTGCAACCCGTCTGTGTTTCATCGTGACTGTTTGGCTGATTCCTATCCGCTGCCTCTGTGCGCTTCAGTCTTCAGTCCTTGTCAACGCTCCCGTGTTTCCTTGAGTCTGCCTCCACTATTGCTACCCGCTATTCTCCGTGATCAACAGTGCCTGTTCAACTCTGCTCTCCCGTGTCCCATCGTTACTGCACCTGCTGGTTGCTATTGGCTACCTCCGTGTTCCCGCAGAGACCCGCTGCTGCTACTCCTCAGCACTACTCATCCATCTACTGCTGATCCGCTCTCCACGCTTTCCTGTGTTCCCTGCTGGTCTACCTACCCGTGCGCTGCACCTACTAGACCACCGCTTCACCCATCCAGGGACTTCGCATCCTGCCGGCCTCCTGCCGTTCAGGTATCTCTGCACTCCTGTCTGACTGCCTCCTGAACCACGGTATGCATACTTCTCATTGACTGTGCTGTGTATTGCATACCTTGCTGGACTGTGTTGGTTCTCCTCTGGAGTGTGCTATCCGCTGAGTCTATTGCCATCATTGACTGTGTTATCTTATGCTGGACTACTTCAAGAGACTTTCTATATTGGCAGTATTGTTCAGTCATCTATACATTTATATTGTGCATATCACTGTGGTTCAAAGTCAAGGTGCCCGTGTATATCTTGTGTTGCAGTCTCTCCCCGTGCACCTCCTCACATATATATTCAGTGGTACAACTTGCTGAAGGCAGACCACTGATCCCTGTTTCCTGTATCACCTGTTCCAGTATCCTCTCACATAGCAGTGGTACAACTTGCTATCGCAGACCACTGACTACCCGGATACCTCCACTTGGATTCCACTCCTTCACTCAGACAGCGGTACAACTTGCTATCTGCAGACCGCTGACTCTCATCACCCCCTCGTTTCTGTTGGACATTCCTCCTCACTATAGCAGTGGTACAACTTGCTACCGCAGACCACTGACTACCTTCACGTGTCCTTTGTCCATACAGTTCCTCGTGTATTACTACCTCCATATTGCCAGTGCTGCTAGTCATAGACTTTCCTGAGCATCTCATCACCTGCTATTTCCTGTTCCGTGATCACCCTGCTACCAGAGTACCATATTACCACCTATACTGCTCTGGTAAGCCTATCACCTGGTGATCCCTGGGTAAAGACTCCTAGTGCCCGTGACAGTAAGATCAGGCCATGACAGACCCAGATACGGAACCTACCGCTAAGGAGATGCTGCAGCATCTGGTCAGCCGTGTGGAGCAACAGGATGCTCGCCAACAGCTGTTACTTCAATGTTACCAATCGTTAACCTCCCAAGGAACATCTGGACAGACTGTTACAGCTAATATTGAAGCTCCTGTGCTTGCCTCCGTTTCCCCAGTGCCATCCCAGGTGTCTACAGCTCCTACGCTTCACCTGCCTACTCCGTCAAAATATGACGGGGACCCCAAAACTTGTAGAGGTTTCCTTAACCAATGTTCAGTCCATTTTGAACTCCAACCTCAAAATTTTTCTACCCATCGTTCCAGAGTGGCCTATCTTATCTCATTGTTTTCTGGACAAGCCCTGGCTTGGGCCTCCCCTCTGTGGGAGAGAAACGATCCAATTCTACAAGATAGTGCCAAATTCATTTCCACGTTCCGAAGTGTGTTCGATGAACCAGGTCGTGTGACTTCCGCTGCTTCCAGCATTCTTCGTTTGCGACAAGGCTCCCATACAGTAGGACAGTATGTCATTCAATTTAGGATCCTAGCCTCTGAACTTCAGTGGAACACTGAAGCATTAGTTGCCGCCTTCTGGCAGGGGCTCTCCGATAAAATTAAAGATGCACTGACTACCCAAGAGCTTCCTTCGTCACTAGAAGATTTGATCTCTCTTTGCCATCGTGTAGATATGAGATTTCGTGAAAGAGAGTCTGAGAAAACAACGGCTGTCAAAGCACCTCTTCGTTCAAACCCTCAATTTCGTCCAGCTCCATCCTCTGTGATTCCCATGGAGATAGGACGTTCCAAATTATCTTCAGAGGAGAGGAGACGAAGAGTAAAGAATAGACTCTGTATCTATTGTGCTGATTCCACGCATATGCTCAGCTCTTGCCCTAAGAGATCGGGAAATGCCAGGCCCTAACTAGTTCTGGAGAGGTGAAGTTAGGGTCCCTGGAGTCCTCTCCATCGTTTATGAAATCTAAAGTCTGCGCTTTTGAGGTTACGATCTCCTTTGCTACCAAATCCTTTGAGTCCCAGGCATTGATTGATTCCGGAGCAGCAGGAAATTTCATTTCTAAATCACTAGTGAATCAATGGTCCCTACCAGTGATCACTTTAAAAACACCCATTACTGTGACGGCTATAGATGGATCACGTCTCATCAACGGTCTCATCACCCAGAGTACGTCTCCAGTAACCCTTCAGATTGGTGCACTACACCATGAAGAAATTTCGTTTTTAATTCTTCCAGTTACGACAAGTCCGATTGTCTTAGGCCTTCCATGGCTTCAGTGTCACTCTCCCCAGATTGACTGGCGCACTCCTCAAGTTATGTCTTGGGGGTCTGAATGTCACCAGCGTTGTCTTTCTCAAGTTATTCCTCTTAAAGTACAGCAATCTTCCATCGCATATTCCTCCCCGGGACTCCCTCCTCAGTATGCTTCATTTGCCGATGTGTTTGATAAAGCTCAGTCTGAACGTCTTCCTCCTCATCGTTCTTGGGATTGTCCGATCGACCTTCTACCTGGCAAGACTCCTCCCAGGGGCCGGGTCTATCCTCTCTCGTTACCTGAAACTCAAGCCACATCTGAGTACATACAGGAGAATCTCCAGCGCGGCTTCATTCGACCTTCCACCTCTCCCGCTGGAGCTGGGTTCTTCTTCGTCAAAAAGAAGGATGGATCATTACGCCCTTGTATAGATTTTCGTGGACTCAACGCCATTACTATCAAGAATCGGTATCCCATTCCGCTGATCACTGAGCTATTTGATCGCATCAAGGGAGCTCGGATATTTACTAAGTTGGATCTTCGTGGTGCCTACAATTTAATTAGAATCCGTTCCGGTGACGAATGGAAGACCGCGTTCAACACCAGAGATGGGCATTACGAATATTTAGTAATGCCCTTCGGGCTGTGTAATGCCCCCGCTGTTTTCCAGGGTTTCATCAATGAGATCTTTCGGGACTTATTATATGTATGTGTCGTTGTCTACCTGGACGACATATTGATCTTCTCACAGGACCTGCCTTCTCATCACCAACATGTGGCAGAGGTCCTCTCCAGACTACGGAAAAACTCATTGTTCTGTAAATTGGAAAAATGTTCATTCGAATTACCCCAGATTCCATTCTTGGGGTATATAGTTTCCGGAGTTGGCCTGAAGATGGATCCAGACAAAGTAAATGCTGTACTACATTGGCCTCAGCCAACTACTCTTCGTGCCATCCAGCGTTTTTTAGGTTTTGCCAATTACTATAGACGCTTCATTCAAGACTTTTCATCCATTGCATCTCCTATTGTGGCCCTAACTCGGAAAGGGGCTAATACTAAGCAATGGTCATCTGAGGCTCTCCAAGCCTTTCAAATTCTCAAAGAGTCCTTCTCGTCTGCTCCCATTCTTCGACAGCCTGATGTGACACTTCCCTTCTTCCTAGAAGTAGATGCCTCTAATGTGGGCTTAGGAGCCATTCTCTCCCAACGCTCGGAGCAACAAAAATTACATCCTTGTGCCTTCTATTCTCGGGGTCTTCTGCCCGCAGAGAAAAACTATACTATCGGGGACAAGGAGTTGCTGGCCATCAAAGCTGCATTGGAGGAATGGAGATACTTGTTGGAAGGAGCTCGCCATCCGGTGACGATCTTCACGGATCATAAGAACTTGTCATATTTGCAATCTGCTCAATGCTTGAACCCTCGTCAAGCAAGATGGTCTCTTTTCTTTTCCCGTTTTGAATTAATTATAACCTTCAAACCAGCCGCTAAGAACAAGAAAGCTGACGCTCTATCTCGAGCTTTGGTGACGTCCTCTGATGTAGAAGAGGTTCCCAACCATGCTATTCTAGACCCCAAATGTATTTCTCTGGCTGCTTCATCCACCAAAATGCTACCATTTGGGAAGACCCTCGTGCCTCCTACTCTGAGGAGGAAAATCCTTTCGTGGTTCCATGCCTCTCGTTTTTCCGGACACGCCGGTGAACACAAGACCTTTGAGATTCTCTCTCGAAGTTACTGGTGGCCTTCAATGAGGAGAGACGTCAAAGAGTTTATTGCTTCCTGTGATTTATGTTCTCAGTTCAAATCCTCCCGCAGAACTCCAGCAGGGTTGCTGCGACCACTACCCATTCCGTCCAAACCTTGGACCCATATTAGTATGGATTTCGTTACTGATTTGCCACCAAGTAAGAATCACAATACTATTTGGGTAGTGGTAGACAGATTTTCGAAGATGGCTCATTTCGTCCCTCTGTCCGGTTTACCTTCCTCGTCTACTCTGGCTGAACATTTCATTAAAGAAATCTTCCGCATCCATGGATGTCCGTCTGAGATTGTGTCAGATAGAGGAGTACAATTCGTTTCCAGATTCTGGCGGGCCCTTTGTAAAACCTTGGGCATACGATTAGCACTCTCATCATCGTACCATCCGCAATCTAACGGACAAACGGAACGAGTCAATCAAGATCTTGAGACTTTTATTAGGATGTTCTCTTCAGCCAACCAAGACAACTGGGTAGAATTGCTCCCTTGGGCTGAATTCGCCCATAACAACATGTACCATGAGTCATCATCCAAAACTCCATTCTTTGTGGTTTACGGTCACCATCCGTCTTTTCCGGAATTTCCTGCCCTCCCACCCACCCAAGTTCCTGCTGTGGAGACTGCTTGTCAGACCTTCAAAAATATCTGGTCTCAGGTCAAAACCTGTTTAAAGAAGACATCTAACAAATATAAGTCTTTCGCAGATAAGAAGAGGCGGGCTATTCCACCACTAAAAATTGGAGATCGGGTTTGGTTATCTACCAAAAATATTCGTTTGAAGGTTCCATCTATGAAATTCGCCCCTCGTTTTATTGGTCCATATAGGATCATTCAAGTTATCAATCCAGTATGTGTTAAACTTCTTCTTCCTAAGAATCTTCGGATTTCCAATGCCTTCCATGTGTCCTTACTCAAACCTCTTATTATCAATCGTTTCTCGACTCCTCCCTCAGCACCGCAGCCAGTTCAAGTTCATCAGGAGGAGGATTTCGAGATTACTGAGGTATTGGATGCAAAAATTTCGCGAGGAGTCCTCCGTTTCCTCGTTCATTGGAAGGGCTTTGGTCCTGAAGAGCGTTCATGGATCAAAGCTGAAGATCTTAATGCTCCTGCCCTTCTGAAGAAGTTTTATTCCAAAAATCCGGACAAGCCCGGTTCCAGGCGTTCTGTGCCCACCTTTAAAAGGGGGGGTACTGTCACTCACCGGACTGTGAGTGCTTCTTCCCGGACTATTAGGAACCGTGGACGTCCTCTATCCTGAGGGACTGCGCATGCGCAGCCCTTTCCAAACCTTCAGTGTATGTTCCTTTAACTTAATTGGCAGATCAGGCAACCTCCCTATATTAAGCACCTGTGGTCAACACCACGTTGCCTGATCTTGGAGTCTCATTCCCCATGAGTCTCTGAAGGTGTTCCTGTGTTTCCTCGTTTATTCAGCCCAGCTGATTCCTGTGGTTTCCAAACCACTTCTACCTCTGTGGTTTCCAAACCACTTCTACTACTGTGGTTCCCATACCACTTCTACCATCTACTGTATCATCGTGACTGTGAGCTGATTCCTATCCGCTGCCTCCGTGCACTACAGTCTTCAAACCACTTCTCCTACTGTGGTTCCCATACCACTTCTACCATCTACTGTATCATCGTGACTGTGAGCTGATTCCTATCCGCTGCCTCCGTGCACTACAGTCTTCTAACCACTTCTACTCTACCATTTATTATTGGGACTGTTAGCTGATGCCTATCCGCTGCCTCCGTGCACTACAGTCTTTCATTCACTTCCATTCACCTGTTCATGATTGTGACTGCCAGCTGATTCCTATCCGCTGCCTCCGTGCACTACAGGCTGCAACCTGCAACTCGTCTGTGTTTGATCATCGTGACTGCTAGCTGATTCCTATCCGCTGCCTCCGTGCACTACAGTCTTCAACCTGCAACTCGTCTGTGTTTCATCATCGTGACTGCTAGCTGATTCCTATCCGCTGCCTCCGTGCACTACAGTCTTCAACCTGCAACTCGTCTGTGTTTCATCATCGTGACTGCTAGCTGATTCCTATCCGCTGCCTCCGTGCACTACAGTCTTCAACCTGCAACCCGTCTGTGTTTCATCGTGACTGTTTGGCTGATTCCTATCCGCTGCCTCTGTGCGCTTCAGTCTTCAGTCCTTGTCAACGCTCCCGTGTTTCCTTGAGTCTGCCTCCACTATTGCTACCCGCTATTCTCCGTGATCAACAGTGCCTGTTCAACTCTGCTCTCCCGTGTCCCATCGTTACTGCACCTGCTGGTTGCTATTGGCTACCTCCGTGTTCCCGCAGAGACCCGCTGCTGCTACTCCTCAGCACTACTCATCCATCTACTGCTGATCCGCTCTCCACGCTTTCCTGTGTTCCCTGCTGGTCTACCTACCCGTGCGCTGCACCTACTAGACCACCGCTTCACCCATCCAGGGACTTCGCATCCTGCCGGCCTCCTGCCGTTCAGGTATCTCTGCACTCCTGTCTGACTGCCTCCTGAACCACGGTATGCATACTTCTCATTGACTGTGCTGTGTATTGCATACCTTGCTGGACTGTGTTGGTTCTCCTCTGGAGTGTGCTATCCGCTGAGTCTATTGCCATCATTGACTGTGTTATCTTATGCTGGACTACTTCAAGAGACTTTCTATATTGGCAGTATTGTTCAGTCATCTATACATTTATATTGTGCATATCACTGTGGTTCAAAGTCAAGGTGCCCGTGTATATCTTGTGTTGCAGTCTCTCCCCGTGCACCTCCTCACATATATATTCAGTGGTACAACTTGCTGAAGGCAGACCACTGATCCCTGTTTCCTGTATCACCTGTTCCAGTATCCTCTCACATAGCAGTGGTACAACTTGCTATCGCAGACCACTGACTACCCGGATACCTCCACTTGGATTCCACTCCTTCACTCAGACAGTGGTACAACTTGCTATCTGCAGACCGCTGACTCTCATCACCCCCTCGTTTCTGTTGGACATTCCTCCTCACTATAGCAGTGGTACAACTTGCTACCGCAGACCACTGACTACCTTCACGTGTCCTTTGTCCATACAGTTCCTCGTGTATTACTACCTCCATATTGCCAGTGCTGCTAGTCATAGACTTTCCTGAGCATCTCATCACCTGCTATTTCCTGTTCCGTGATCACCCTGCTACCAGAGTACCATATTACCACCTATACTGCTCTGGTAAGCCTATCACCTGGTGATCCCTGGGTAAAGACTCCTAGTGCCCGTGACAGATAGACAGACAGACAGACTGATTTCAACTGGAAGCAGTGCTTACATATTGCTTAATTTTTGGTGGTTATTAAATAGTATGGGTAGGCAAGAAAAGTGCATATATCTTTTATTAGCATAAACTTACCCAAATGCGCTCTTGCATATTTAAGGCATTCAAAGTAATAATATTTCACAGCATTAATACAGTTATGTACTAGACTGGACAATGGTAAGCAGAGCCAGTACTTATATCAACAATGGCCTTATCTGTGGGAAGTTTGTATGTTCTCCCTGTGTTTGCGTGGGTTTCCTCCGGGTGCTGTGGTTTCCTCCCACACTCCAAAAAACATACTGTTAGGTTAATTGGCTGCTATCAAAATTGACCCTAGTCTCTCCCTCTCTGTCTGTGTGTGAGTGTGTGTCTATATTAGGGAATTTAGACTGTAAGCTCCAATAGGGTAGGGACTGATGTGAATGGGTTCTCTGTACAGCGCTGCGCTATTAGTGACACTATATAAATAAATGATAATGAGGATGATGATGATATGTGTTTACTATGCCTATACACATAGCCAGCTTTCACACTTGATTGGCAGATTAATGCATCATTATTGCTAAGTTTGATAACAGTTGTCTAATACAGTGACACTGGTAGAGAAAACCACTATAGACATTCACATAAGCAGCTCTCATCATCATCATTTATGGCATAAGACTTCTTTAATTATACTAAGTTTTTGAGCAGGTCTGCATTATACTTAATTATATAAGGGAGATGTACTTTTAGTAAAAAGTAGCTCTCCAATTTCAAAAGTACATCAACGTAGTATTAATACTTAGATTTAAAGATTTTCTGGGATAAATGAAATACATTCCCAGCAGCCATCTCCCTTTGCCTCTATCTTATTGCATATTTTGTCCTAATGTGCTTTCATATTTACATGTCACCATGTTTCCATTGGCTAGTACCTTAAAGTCAGATGTCTGTCAAGCAAACTGACCAGTGACAGAATTGCTTTGTGAGGTTTACATCTTTATGACATCAAATGCTTCACATGAAAAATGCAGTTCATTGTCAAAAATCAGCTATATTAGGAGAGTGAGAATTGTGTTTTAGCATCAATTACACACTAAATATGCTGTCATTGTGTATGTTTAATGGATGTCTTTCAGTTTTAAAGATAGACAGACCGATAGATAGATAGATAGAAAGATAGAAAGATAGATAGATAGATAGATAGAAAGATAGATAGATAGATAGACAGACAGACAGACTGATTTCAACTGGAAGCAGTGCTTACATATTGCTTAATTTTTGGTGGTTATTAAATAGTATGGGTAGGCAAGAAAAGTGCATATATCTTTTATTAGCATAAACTTACCCAAATGCGCTCTTGCATATTTAAGGCATTCAAAGTAATAATATTTCACAGCATTAATACAGTTATGTACTAGACTGGACAATGGTAAGCAGAGCCAGTACTTATATCAACAATGGCCTTATCTGTGGGAAGTTTGTATGTTCTCCCTGTGTTTGCGTGGGTTTCCTCCCACACTCCAAAAAACATACTGTTAGGTTAATTGGCTGCTATCAAAATTGACCCTAGTCTCTCCCTCTCTGTCTGTGTGTGAGTGTGTGTCTGTGTCTATATTAGGGAATTTAGACTGTAAGCTCCAATAGGGTAGGGACTGATGTGAATGGGTTCTCTGTACAGCGCTGCGCTATTAGTGACACTATATAAATAAATGATAATGAGGATGATGATGATATGTGTTTACTATGCCTATACACATAGCCAGCTTTCACACTTGATTGGCAGATTAATGCATCATTATTGCTAAGTTTGATAACAGTTGTCTAATACAGTGACACTGGTAGAGAAAACCACTATAGACATTCACATAAGCAGCTCTCATCATCATCATTTATGGCATAAGACTTCTTTAATTATACTAAGTTTTTGAGCAGGTCTGCATTATACTTAATTATATAAGGGAGATGTACTTTTAGTAAAAAGTAGCTCTCCAATTTCAAAAGTACATCAACGTAGTATTAATACTTAGATTTAAAGATTTTCTGGGATAAATGAAATACATTCCCAGCAGCCATCTCCCTTTGCCTCTATCTTATTGCATATTTTGTCCTAATGTGCTTTCATATTTACATGTCACCATGTTTCCATTGGCTAGTACCTTAAAGTCAGATGTCTGTCAAGCAAACTGACCAGTGACAGAATTGCTTTGTGAGGTTTACATCTTTATGACATCAAATGCTTCACATGAAAAATGCAGTTCATTGTCAAAAATCAGCTATATTAGGAGAGTGAGAATTGTGTTTTAGCATCAATTACACACTAAATATGCTGTCATTGTGTATGTTTAATGGATGTCTTTCAGTTTTAAAGATAGACAGACGGATAGAAAGATAGAAAGATAGATAGATAGATAGACAGACAGACAGACTGATTTCAACTGGAAGCAGTGCTTACATATTGCTTAATTTTTGGTGGTTATTAAATAGTATGGGTAGGCAAGAAAAGTGCATATATCTTTTATTAGCATAAACTTACCCAAATGCGCTCTTGCATATTTAAGGCATTCAAAGTAATAATATTTCACAGCATTAATACAGTTATGTACTAGACTGGACAATGGTAAGCAGAGCCAGTACTTATATCAACAATGGCCTTATCTGTGTGAAGTTTGTATGTTCTCCCTGTGTTTGCGTGGGTTTCCTCCGGGTGCTGTGGTTTCCTCCCACACTCCAAAAAACATACTGTTAGGTTAATTGGCTGCTATCAAAATTGACCCTAGTCTCTCCCTCTCTGTCTGTGTGTGAGTGTGTGTCTATATTAGGGAATTTAGACTGTAAGCTCCAATAGGGTAGGGACTGATGTGAATGGGTTCTCTGTACAGCGCTGCGCTATTAGTGACACTATATAAATAAATGATAATGAGGATGATGATGATATGTGTTTACTATGCCTATACAAATAGCCAGCTTTCACACTTGATTGGCAGATTAATGCATCATTATTGCTAAGTTTGATAACAGTTGTCTAATACAATGACACTGGTAGAGAAAACCACTATAGACATTCACATAAGCAGCTCTCATCATCATCATTTATGGCATAAGACTTCTTTAATTATACTAAGTTTTTGAGCAGGTCTGCATTATACTTAATTATATAAGGGAGATGTACTTTTAGTAAAAAGTAGCTCTCCAATTTCAAAAGTACATCAACGTAGTATTAATACTTAGATTTAAAGATTTTCTGGGATAAATGAAATACATTCCCAGCAGCCATCTCCCTTTGCCTCTATCTTATTGCATATTTTGTCCTAATGTGCTTTCATATTTACATGTCACCATGTTTCCATTGACTAGTACCTTAAAGTCAGATGTCTGTCAAGCAAACTGACCAGTGACAGAATTGCTTTGTGAGGTTTACATCTTTATGACATCAAATGCTTCACATGAAAAATGCAGTTCATTGTCAAAAATCAGCTATATTAGGAGAGTGAGAATTGTGTTTTAGCATCAATTACACACTAAATATGCTGTCATTGTGTATGTTTAATGGATGTCTTTCAGTTTTAAAGATAGACAGACCGATAGATAGATAGATAGATAGATAGATAGATAGATAGATAGAAAGATAGAAAGATAGAAAGATAGATAGATAGAAAGATAGATAGATAGATAGATAGATAGACAGACAGACTGATTTCAACTGGAAGCAGTGCTTACATATTGCTTAATTTTTGGTGGTTATTAAATAGTATGGGTAGGCAAGAAAAGTGCATATATCTTTTATTAGCATAAACTTACCCAAATGCGCTCTTGCATATTTAAGGCATTCAAAGTAATAATATTTCACAGCATTAATACAGTTATGTACTAGACTGGACAATGGTAAGCAGAGCCAGTACTTATATCAACAATGGCCTTATCTGTGTGAAGTTTGTATGTTCTCCCTGTGTTTGCGTGGGTTTCCTCTGGGTGCTGTGGTTTCCTCCCACACTCCAAAAAACATACTGTTAGGTTAATTGGCTGCTATCAAAATTGACCCTAGTCTCTCCCTCTCTGTCTGTGTGTGAGTGTGTGTCTATATTAGGGAATTTAGACTGTAAGCTCCAATAGGGTAGGGACTGATGTGAATGGGTTCTCTGTACAGCGCTGCGCTATTAGTGACACTATATAAATAAATGATAATGAGGATGATGATGATATGTGTTTACTATGCCTATACACATAGCCAGCTTTCACACTTGATTGGCAGATTAATGCATCATTATTGCGAAGTTTGATAACAGTTGTCTAATACAGTGACACTGGTAGAGAAAACCACTATAGACATTCACATAAGCAGCTCTCATCATCATCATTTATGGCATAAGACTTCTTTAATTATACTAAGTTTTTGAGCAGGTCTGCATTATACTTAATTATATAAGGGAGATGTACTTTTAGTAAAAAGTAGCTCTCCAATTTCAAAAGTACATCAACGTAGTATTAATACTTAGATTTAAAGATTTTCTGGGATAAATGAAATACATTCCCAGCAGCCATCTCCCTTTGCCTCTATCTTATTGCATATTTTGTCCTAATGTGCTTTCATATTTACATGTCACCATGTTTCCATTGGCTAGTACCTTAAAGTCAGATGTCTGTCAAGCAAACTGACCAGTGACAGAAGTTTAAGTGAAGCCCTAAGCTGAGGGCAATTAAAATTTTGTGCTATATTTCATCAGCACTGCATTAGGAGTTAAACATTTGGTGTCAGCCAGCCTATCACTCCTGGGGGAGTGGTTTCACAGGAGGGCATAAATTACATGGGAGATGGGGGCTGGCTCTCTCTTGTCCTGGATGCCAGATAAGGAGACAGTGGCTGTGCAGTCAGGCTGAGTACCATATATTACTTGTTCTGTCATTTGTTTCATTGTTTTTCTCTCTTGCTCTTCTCCCTCTTTCCCTCACTTGGGCTTTATTCTCCCCTAACTAATTCTTCTTTCCTCCTCTGCCTCCTTTAGTTCTCCCCTTCCACAGCTCGTTCATCCAACTCTCCCCCCGCCCCCTCCCAACCCCATCTCGCTGCCCAGCTCTGTAGCACCCAGTCCCACAGTAGTATAGTCTAAATTTGGCCACCATGTCCCGTCCACGCCGTAGTGTAGGTACCCCAGCCCGCTTCCAAGAGAGCCCAGATAGTATTGCTGATGTGCGGGCGGTAGCCCCGCCCCCCGGAGCCGCCGCGGCGGCCATTTTAAAATTTCAACAAGTGCCTGCGAGCGGTGGAGGGGAGCCTCTCACCGCCGCAGGTGCTGGGCTTATGTCGGCGCCTGAGCTTGCTAGGAGCTCAGGTAGCCAGGGGGACAAGAGGGCAGAAGCCTCTGAAGTGGCAGCGCCTGTCGGCGGTGGCGGGGAGCCGCTCACCGCTGCAGGCTCTGTAGGGATGATGTCACCAGAGCTCATTAGGAGCTCCGGTCAGCTTGACATTTGCACAGTGGGTTTAGAAGTGCCTGTCAGCGGTGGAGGGGAGCCTCTCACCGCTGCAGGCTCAGGGGGGAGTTTTAACCCTGTCAGTAAGGGCAATGTGGAGCCTGTGAGTGGTGGAGGGGACCCTCACACCACAGCAGGCTTACTGGATGGGGTTTCACCAAGGGGCATTAGGAGCCCTGTTAGCCAAGAGCCTTTGGTTATGGCAGAAAGAATGGTGGGTGAGCCTGTCAGCGGGGGAGGGGAGCCTCTCGCCGCCGCAGACACTCTGAGTGCACAGGCTCGAGAGGCCACTGGTGCCTCCATTCGCCGAAAGGGCAATAAAAAGGGTAATGTCAGAAGGTCACGTGCGCCAGAGCGGGCTGTGAGCCCTCCCAATGCTGGTGCACGTAAACAGGTAAGGGGAGCGAAGAGAGGTAGGGGAGGCAGGATGTTATCCCCGTCAATCAATCGCTCACGGGAAAGTAATGTGACCCCACATACAAGGAACACTGCTAGCGAAATCGGGGTGGGGGTTGTTAGCGAGCAAATGGAGGTTTCAGCACACAATTTTAGTTATGTTCCGGTCCACGGTTCCAATTATTTCCCACATACACCCCCTTCATTTGAACCGCAGAATGTCATACCCAACACAGTTATGCCGCCCCCTACTCCCGGAAGTCTAGGGAGTAATAACATAGGGAGAGGGAGGGCTCAAACAGGGTTCCCACACGCAAGTTTGCCCACATTAATGCCAGAAGGGTGGTCAAGGCATAGCGGCCGCACATTATCATCGGGAGGCCCTTCAGCGTCGTTGGGCGCCCCAAGTATAATTGGATCACAGTTCCCTATGTTCGAGCAAGAAGTTACTGGTCCATCTTGGTTTCCTTCGGGGGTGGGCAATATTTTGCCTGATCGAGGACGGGCCGTAACGCAGCCGGGGAACCCCCCCTTTAACGCCGATAATAACCAGTCCCAATACGGGCAGCCCTTTCACGTCCATAACATTCAGGCAAGTAATAACGCAGCCTGGTCCCTCCCTTACCCTCCCCCTCAGACACAAGGGGAACATAGTATGGCCAGACTATGGATTGCTCCATATCCGCCGCAGGAGAGAAGCCTGCCGCAGATCGGAGCACACTTTTCGTGGAGGCAGGATACTTCCCCTCCGGTAGGTCACATTCATAGCCCCGCTCCCTATCCGGTTAGCAGGCCTTTGGATCATCCACAAACCCAGGGTTTTGGTAGTGGTGCTACTAGGGATAATAGGGCATTAATGTCGCTCAGCAGTGTGGGGCATGGGTGTGCAGTAATGGATGTTTTGCCGGCTGCTAACGTTTCTTCTCGCCCAGTAACACAGGCACAGCCAGATAATGGAATCGTCGCGGTTGGAGGAGGAGCTTCAATACAACAAGCTGGTATGCCGGCCAGTGGACCCGAGACGACAGGAATCATCACAGCGGCCGCTGGGTCTCAAGCCATCGCCCCACAGCCGGGACAAGGGATTCCGGTTACCATTGCTGGTGAGAACCCTTCTTTATTGACACTACACCCATTGACACATAGCGCTCCAATGTCATCTACTGATGACGATTCGTCAGATGATGAGCAAGGACCGCGCAAGCTGCTGCGATTATTAAAGGAACATTTGGTTCAACCAGTGAAAGCGGCTCCCGCAGTAGCCTTGCCTCGCGCAGCGTTAGGGGGCCCCATGGTGTTGTGTGACAATACGGCGCTACTGACAGGTGTGAGACCATGTGTGAGGGACAGGATCAACAAAGGATTCCTGGTGGATATGTTTACCTTAACGAAACAATCCAAAAAGCAGTTGACAGCTGCGTGTAGTAGAGGGGGAATAGGTGAGGAAGCTTACCGGTCATTCCATAACTGGTTGTCAGGCTTCTGCGTATTCGCGGCCTGTTACTTGGAAACCAGACCCGAGGCGCTGGTAGACATATGGCGCTACCTGCACCTCATAACGGAGATGGTAGTCAATGATGGGCCTACAATATGGCGTAGGTATGACGAGAGTTTCAGGGAAAAAGCCAACGGGATGAAGCGTATTCCCTTTGAGTGCAAGGATGTTGAAACGTGGTCGAAACTAATGCGACCTCAGAGTGAGGAGCAACGTCCAAGTGTCAGGTTTCCAGGAGGAGGGGGGCGTGGAGCCCCCCGCCGTAAGCAGAACAGATGTTTTGCGTTCAATAATTCCACCTGCAACAGGGGGGACAACTGCAGGTATAGGCACGCCTGTGCGATCTGTAGAGGCCCGCACCCAGTGCGGGAATGCACCAGGAATGCTCCAGGTGCAGGAAGGGGACGGGGCATGTCAGGACCCACTGGGCAAGGCCCCATCGCCCATTAAGTTAGATGTGTTGGTCAGATGGCTTGGTTTCTTTCCTGATGCCGCACAAGCCAAGTTTCTGAAAGAAGGTTTCACTGTAGGTTTTAGGCTTCCCATATCCGGGCCGGTACGGTCCGGGGATGGCCGGAATTTGAAGTCGGCGTCTGTCTTGCCAGAAGTAGTACTCGAAAAGGTCAATAAAGAAGTGGCCTTAGGAAGGATGCAGGGTCCTTTTCCGTCTCCTCCGTTGACGAACTTAATCTTATCCCCTATAGGAGTAGTGCCTAAGAAAGCTGAGGGTAAATACCGGTTAATTCAGCACCTGTCCCACCCCATCGGTTCGTCGGTAAACGACGCCATAGATGCTCACCATAGCTCGGTAATTTACCAGTCTTTCGAGGAAGCTTTGGCCCTAGTGAGATCTTATGGGAAAGGCGCACTTCTAGCTAAGCTGGACATCGAGTCTGCTTTTAGACTTCTCCCGCTTCACCCAGAATCTTTTAGATTCATGGGCTTCAAATTCCAAGACGGGTTTTATATTGATCGCTGTCTTCCTATGGGCTGTTCGGTGTCATGTTCGTTTTTTGAGTGCTTCAGCTCCTTCCTGCATTGGTGTATACAAGCAGGAACGGGCCACGTGGGGGTAGCACACTATTTAGACGATTTTTTGTTTGTAGGCCCAGGTTCATCCCTTGTTTGCTCTGAAATTTTGTTTGCAGCAAAAGCTCTTTTTGTTGTTATGGGAGTTCCTATTGCCCATGACAAAACAGAGGGTCCCGCCACCTGCTTATCATTTCTGGGAATAGAGATAGACACCATGGTAGGATGTTGTCGCTTACCCAGGGATAAGATTGAGAAACTGCAAACAATCATATCGGAGGTTCTGAGTGCAGATGCTAGCTCTCTGCGGCGCATCCAGTCACTTCTGGGTACATTGAATTTTGCTTGTAGGGTAATCCCTATGGGCAGGATATTTAGCAGGAAGTTACAATTGGCCACAGCTGGCTTGACAAGGCCTCATGCACGGATTCGCCTAGCATCCGATATTAGGGCAGATCTTAAGATCTGGGCAACTTTCTTGCAAGATTTTAATGGCGTGCGGATTTGGCCTGAATGTCCAGTATCTAGTAGGGAATTAGAACTGCACACGGATGCTTCCGGAGCCCACGGCTTCGGAACCTTTTTTCAAGGGGAATGGTGTGCGGCTACTTGGCCGACGGAATGGCATATAAATGGCCTAGTTAAGAACATGTTGGTGCTAGAGCTGTTTCCCATAGTACTGTCCCTAGAGCTATGGGCGAAGAGTTTGTCTGGCCGGAACGTAGTGTTCTGGTGTGACAATCTCGGGGTAGTTCAAGCTATTAATCGTCAGACCGCTTCCTCTCTGCCAGCAGTTAACTTATTACGCAGACTGGTGTTACGTTCGTTAGAGTTCGACATTTCATTTCGGGCCAAACATGTTCCCGGCATAGAGAATCACATAGCTGACTCTCTATCTCACTGCCAATGGCGGCGTTTCCGGTTTTTAGCACCCCAAGCTAGACTAACTGGTATTCCCTGTCCCCTTTCCGCTTGGCAGATGGTCGAGCCGGTATAATGGGTCTGGCGGAATTGTCGTTGGCTGCTTCCACAAGAAAATCGTATAGAACTGCCTGGCACCAATGGCAATTGTTCCTGAGTTCGTATCCGGGCTGTCACCCTTCAACTCAAAAGGATCCCATGTTAGATTTCATGTGGAGTAGGTACCTCCAAGGAGCATCAAAATCCAATATGGCCTCTACCCTGTCAGGGATTTCCTTTATGGCTCGTCTGCATAGTGTGGCGGACCCCACTAAGGGCTTCATGATCTCCAAAGCATTGAGAGGTTGGGCAAAGGAACGGCCGGTAGAGGTGGACGCAAGACGTCCCATTTCCGTAGCTATTTTGAGGTTATTGGTTAGTGCTCTCACAGTGGTCACAACGAATCAGTATGAATCGCTCCTTTTCAGCACAGCATTTTGCATGGCCTTCCATGGGGCTTTTAGAATAAGTGAACTGGTTGCGCGATCTAATGCAGATATTGGTAATGCGCTATTGGCGAAGTATACATATATTACTGATTCACACGTGGGTTGTAAATTAGCCAGCTCAAAGACTGACCAACTTAGTAAAGGGCATTGGTTTAACATAGCAGCACAGGAAGATACGGGTATATGCCCGGTGGCTTGGTGCTCAAAATTTTCAATAGTTCGCCCAAAAGAAGGGAAGATGTGGCTGATACATGCAGATGGTTCACCCCTTTCCAAATTCCAATTTAATGCAGTATTTAAACGTGCGTTGGGGCATGTGGGTTTAGACCCATCGCTCTATGGTACCCATTCATTTAGAATCGGGGCGGCTACTGCCGCAGCAGAAAGAGGCGAGTCGCCCTCGGTTATACAGGCAATAGGCCGCTGGAAGTCAGGAGCTTATAAGTCATATATACGCCCACAACCCTAGCATAAGGTAAATACTGCCCCACCATGGCGATAACCTTGGGCTCTGCTGCTTGTCGCTTTTAGCGAGGGCGTGAGGGGATTTTTTCCCTGTTTTCACTGGATCAAGGTCTGATTGGCTATGGGCCTCCAGGGTTTGCAGGTTTTTTGTCCTTCACCTTGGTTATTGCTGCCTACCCCTTCCCATCATGGTTCACTGTACTACTACAGGTATTCATATATTATGTCGGCTTGTACGGCTGATTGTAGTCAGGGAAGTAGGCACAATAATATTTTAAGCTGGTGGCAATGCGTAAAGTGTGCGCTTAGGCGTTTACACTTGGTAAGTTTTGAACAGCATGCAAGTTGGTCAGTCTTTGGTGAAGCGGCTATTGTGATGGGATCGCGCTGGCGGATGTATTCTTAACATACAGGGATCGGTAAGGTAAAGCGGATCCACAGCCATGGGAACTGCTTGGTCAACATTATCCTGCATGTTATAGTTTTTAGCTGTCGTATGTCACTTCAGGGGAGAAAGCGGTCCCACAGTTTATTGGACCTGCTTGGATAAACACCCCGATAGTTTGTACTTTAGATATAAAAGGTATGACATACGTCAGTGGACGGAGGCTAAAGCGGTCTGGCAGTAACATGTAGACCTGTGTTTTTAAATAAACCTTTTATACTCATATTTATGTGCTGCAGCTTTGGAGGATAAAGCAGTCTTATGGTGCACATTGACCTGCTTGGTAGTTGACCTTCAATATTTAGTATGCATACACTGCAGTTTATGGAGTTTTAAGCCGTGTCATAGTTCATTTAGACCGGCTTGGTATACGAATTTATGTTAAAGCGGTTCGTTAGTTGCACCGGAACCCGCTTGGTTGTTTCTCCATTTTTTAATATGTTATAAGGTTAAAGTGGTCTCTTTAAATTTACATCCAGACCTGCTTGGTTTTAAGATACCTCCGGTTTTCTCTGTTATGAGAAAAAGTTTGTTAATTAGTTGCTCATGGACCAATGGGTGTTAAGCTTCAGGATAGCTTGTCATGACCTTCTGTGGAGTGCAGAGGTTGATTCACACCAGCAGATATATATGTTTGGTTCGAATGAGCAAATTAATTTTATGGCCCTAACCAATTATATTTTTTGGTCTTAGGTCTGCAGAAGATTAACGTATGGGTCATAGGCCACTCATATGTATATTGGGCCGAGAAACATCTTATGGCCTACGACTGGTCCCTATTTACCAACCCTATAACATTCAGATGGGTTGGAAGGAGGGGATTGTTATGGCATGCTATCATGCCACTTTTGGACAACGAAATCAATCAATTTGGCCCCCCTGACATTCTATTGGTTCATGCAGGCGGTAATGATCTAGGCCATGTCAAATCCTTGGATTTAATTATAGGTATAAGAGAGGATTTGAGAGCGTTACATGCTAGATGGCCTGGGATTAGGATAGGTTGGTCCCACATTATCCCCCGCCTTGCTTGGAGAATGCCCATCGCCCCTCCCGTTATGAAGACCATAATTCGGAAGGTCAATAAGGCCGCAAGTAAAGTGGTCGAAGCTTTAGGTGGGTTTGCTATTGCTCACCCATGGATTACGGTGAGGCACACTCATTTTTTCCGTACAGACGGGGTGCACCTCACAGATGAGGGCATGGAGTGGTTCATTATTCATCTTTATAGGTTTTTAGGTCCCTTAGTTCTTTCTCTGTGTGGCGGGCCAGGTTCCCGTTAAAGGGTCCTGGCTGTGGGTAGGAGAGCAATGCAGTCAGCGGCTGATCGAAGGTGCTACCGTTTAATTGGCCGCACGTCACTGCCCCTTTTGCAGTAACCTGACTCTTGGCCTCTGGGGCGGAGGATATACGGTCGTATATGACAATGTGAGTCCAGAAGGGGGCAGTCACGATGACGCCAAGTTTAGTACCGACCAATCGTAAAGACTTGGGATCCGTAAAGTCTTGGGACAGCGGTATTGCTTCACCTTACGCTGGATTGGTTTAAAGTTTAGTCGTTAGCTGACTGCTTCGCTCTCGTCGCCATTCAGAGTTTTAAAATAAAATTCTTCCACAAAAATAAATACGCCCCTTTTTTGCCAAACTTATATCTTGTGTCCGTGTCGTTATTTTAGATAAGAGGTATTAAGTGTTTAATCATTAAGGTATAAGTGCAAAGATAAAAGGTATTAGCACTGAACATTTTAGTTTAAGTGAAGCCCTAAGCTGAGGGCAATTAAAATTTTGTGCTATATTTCATCAGCACTGCATTAGGAGTTAAACATTTGGTGTCAGCCAGCCTATCACTCCTGGGGGAGTGGTTTCACAGGAGGGCATAAATTACATGGGAGATGGGGGCTGGCTCTCTCTTGTCCTGGATGCCAGATACCTCCCTCCCGCCCGGCATAAGCTGGTTATACTAAATTCAGGCCTTGTCTTAGGTCAAGGCGCTGCGGGTAGGAGAGCAATGCAGTCAGCGGCTGATCGAAGGTGCTACCGTTTAATTGGCCGCACGTCACTGCCCCTTTTGCAGTAACCTGACTCTTGGCCTCTGGGGCGGAGGATATACGGTCGTATATGACAATGTGAGTCCAGAAGGGGGCAGTCACGATGACGCCAAGTTTAGTACCGACCAATCGTAAAGACTTGGGATCCGTAAAGTCTTGGGACAGCGGTATTGCTTCACCTTACGCTGGATTGGTTTAAAGTTTAGTCGTTAGCTGACTGCTTCGCTCTCGTCGCCATTCAGAGTTTTAAAATAAAATTCTTCCACAAAAATAAATACGCCCCTTTTTTGCCAAACTTATATCTTGTGTCCGTGTCGTTATTTTAGATAAGAGGTATTAAGTGTTTAATCATTAAGGTATAAGTGCAAAGATAAAAGGTATTAGCACTGAACATTTTATTGCATATTTTGTCCTAATGTGCTTTCATATTTACATGTCACCATGTTTCCATTGGCTAGTACCTTAAAGTCAGATGTCTGTCAAGCAAACTGACCAGTGACAGAATTGCTTTGTGAGGTTTACATCTTTATGACATCAAATGCTTCACATGAAAAATGCAGTTCATTGTCAAAAATCAGCTATATTAGGAGAGTGAGAATTGTGTTTTAGCATCAATTACACACTAAATATGCTGTCATTGTGTATGTTTAATGGATGTCTTTCAGTTTTAAAGATAAATAGATAGATAGATAGATAGAAAGATAGAAAGATAGATAGATAGAAAGATAGATAGATAGATAGATAGATAGACAGACTGATTTTAACTGGAAGCAGTGCTTACATATTGCTTAATTTTTGGTGGTTATTAAATAGTATGGGTAGGCAAGAAAAGTGCATATATCTTTTATTAGCATAAACTTACCCAAATGCGCTCTTGCATATTTAAGGCATTCAAAGTAATAATATTTCACAGCATTAATACAGTTATGTACTAGACTGGACAATGGTAAGCAGAGCCAGTACTTATATCAACAATGGCCTTATCTGTGTGAAGTTTGTATGTTCTCCCTGTGTTTGCGTGGGTTTCCTCCCACACTCCAAAAAACATACTGTTAGGTTAATTGGCTGCTATCAAAATTGACCCTAGTCTCTCCCTCTCTGTCTGTGTGTGAGTGTGTGTCTATATTAGGGAATTTAGACTGTAAGCTCCAATAGGGTAGGGACTGATGTGAATGGGTTCTCTGTACAGCGCTGCGCTATTAGTGACACTATATAAATAAATGATAATGAGGATGATGATGATATGTGTTTACTCTGCCTATACACATAGCCAGCTTTCACACTTGATTGGCAGATTAATGCATCATTATTGCTAAGTTTGATAACAGTTGTCTAATACAGTGACACTGGTAGAGAAAACCACTATAGACATTCACATAAGCAGCTCTCATCATCATCATTTATGGCATAAGACTTCTTTAATTATACTAAGTTTTTGAGCAGGTCTGCATTATACTTAATTATATAAGGGAGATGTACTTTTAGTAAAAAGTAGCTCTCCAATTTCAAAAGTACATCAACGTAGTATTAATACTTAGATTTAAAGATTTTCTGGGATAAATGAAATACATTCCCAGCAGCCATCTCCCTTTGCCTCTATCTTATTGCATATTTTGTCCTAATGTGCTTTCATATTTACATGTCACCATGTTTCCATTGGCTAGTACCTTAAAGTCAGATGTCTGTCAAGCAAACTGACCAGTGACAGAATTGCTTTGTGAGGTTTACATCTTTATGACATCAAATGCTTCACATGAAAAATGCAGTTCATTGTCAAAAATCAGCTATATTAGGAGAGTGAGAATTGTGTTTTAGCATCAATTACACACTAAATATGCTGTCATTGTGTATGTTTAATGGATGTCTTTCAGTTTTAAAGATAGACAGACGGATAGATAGATAGAAAGATAGAAAGATAGATAGATAGATAGACAGACAGACAGACTGATTTCAACTGGAAGCAGTGCTTACATATTGCTTAATTTTTGGTGGTTATTAAATAGTATGGGTAGGCAAGAAAAGTGCATATATCTTTTATTAGCATAAACTTACCCAAATGCGCTCTTGCATATTTAAGGCATTCAAAGTAATAATATTTCACAGCATTAATACAGTTATGTACTAGACTGGACAATGGTAAGCAGAGCCAGTACTTATATCAACAATGGCCTTATCTGTGTGAAGTTTGTATGTTCTCCCTGTGTTTGCGTGGGTTTCCTCCCACACTCCAAAAAACATACTGTTAGGTTAATTGGCTGCTATCAAAATTGACCCTAGTCTCTCCCTCTCTGTCTGTGTGTGAGTGTGTGTCTATATTAGGGAATTTAGACTGTAAGCTCCAATAGGGTAGGGACTGATGTGAATGGGTTCTCTGTACAGCGCTGCGCTATTAGTGACACTATATAAATAAATGATAATGAGGATGATGATGATATGTGTTTACTATGCCTATACACATAGCCAGCTTTCACACTTGATTGGCAGATTAATGCATCATTATTGCTAAGTTTGATAACAGTTGTCTAATACAGTGACACTGGTAGAGAAAACCACTATAGACATTCACATAAGCAGCTCTCATCATCATCATTTATGGCATAAGACTTCTTTAATTATACTAAGTTTTTGAGCAGGTCTGCATTATACTTAAATATATAAGGGAGATGTACTTTTAGTAAAAAGTAGCTCTCCAATTTCAAAAGTACATCAACGTAGTATTAATACTTAGATTTAAAGATTTTCTGGGATAAATGAAATACATTCCCAGCAGCCATCTCCCTTTGCCTCTATCTTATTGCATATTTTGTCCTAATGTGCTTTCATATTTACATGTCACCATGTTTCCATTGGCTAGTACCTTAAAGTCAGATGTCTGTCAAGCAAACTGACCAGTGACAGAATTGCTTTGTGAGGTTTACATCTTTATGACATCAAATGCTTCACATGAAAAATGCAGTTCATTGTCAAAAATCAGCTATATTAGGAGAGTGAGAATTGTGTTTTAGCATCAATTACACACTAAATATGCTGTCATTGTGTATGTTTAATGGATGTCTTTCAGTTTTAAAGATAGACAGACGGATAGATAGATAGAAAGATAGAAAGATAGATAGATAGAAAGATAGATAGATAGATAGATAGACTGATTTCAACTGGAAGCAGTGCTTACATATTGCTTAATTTTTGGTGGTTATTAAATAGTATGGGTAGGCAAGAAAAGTGCATATATCTTTTATTAGCATAAACTTACCCAAATGCGCTCTTGCATATTTAAGGCATTCAAAGTAATAATATTTCACAGCATTAATACAGTTATGTACTAGACTGGACAATGGTAAGCAGAGCCAGTACTTATATCAACAATGGCCTTATCTGTGTGAAGTTTGTATGTTCTCCCTGTGTTTGCGTGGGTTTCCTCCGGGTGCTGTGGTTTCCTCCCACACTCCAAAAAACATACTGTTAGGTTAATTGGCTGCTATCAAAATTGACCCTAGTCTCTCCCTCTCTGTCTGTGTGTGAGTGTGTGTCTATATTAGGGAATTTAGACTGTAAGCTCCAATAGGGTAGGGACTGATGTGAATGGGTTCTCTGTACAGCGCTGCGCTATTAGTGACACTATATAAATAAATGATAATGAGGATGATGATGATATGTGTTTACTATGCCTATACACATAGCCAGCTTTCACACTTGATTGGCAGATTAATGCATCATTATTGCTAAGTTTGATAACAGTTGTCTAATACAGTGACACTGGTAGAGAAAACCACTATAGACATTCACATAAGCAGCTCTCATCATCATCATTTATGGCATAAGACTTCTTTAATTATACTAAGTTTTTGAGCAGGTCTGCATTATACTTAATTATATAAGGGAGATGTACTTTTAGTAAAAAGTAGCTCTCCAATTTCAAAAGTACATCAACGTAGTATTAATACTTAGATTTAAAGATTTTCTGGGATAAATGAAATACATTCCCAGCAGCCATCTCCCTTTGCCTCTATCTTATTGCATATTTTGTCCTAATGTGCTTTCATATTTACATGTCACCATGTTTCCATTGGCTAGTACCTTAAAGTCAGATGTCTGTCAAGCAAACTGACCAGTGACAGAATTGCTTTGTGAGGTTTACATCTTTATGACATCAAATGCTTCACATGAAAAATGCAGTTCATTGTCAAAAATCAGCTATATTAGGAGAGTGAGAATTGTGTTTTAGCATCAATTACACACTAAATATGCTGTCATTGTGTATGTTTAATGGATGTCTTTCAGTTTTAAAGATAGACAGACGGATAGATAGATAGAAAGATAGAAAGATAGAAAGATAGATAGATAGAAAGATAGATAGATAGATAGACAGACAGACAGACAGACTGATTTCAACTGGAAGCAGTGCTTACATATTGCTTAATTTTTGGTGGTTATTAAATAGTATGGGTAGGCAAGAAAAGTGCATATATCTTTTATTAGCATAAACTTACCCAAATGCGCTCTTGCATATTTAAGGCATTCAAAGTAATAATATTTCACAGCATTAATACAGTTATGTACTAGACTGGACAATGGTAAGCAGAGCCAGTACTTATATCAACAATGGCCTTATCTGTGTGAAGTTTGTATGTTCTCCCTGTGTTTGCGTGGGTTTCCTCCCACACTCCAAAAAACATACTGTTAGGTTAATTGGCTGCTATCAAAATTGACCCTAGTCTCTCCCTCTCTGTCTGTGTGTGAGTGTGTGTCTATATTAGGGAATTTAGACTGTAAGCTCCAATAGGGTAGGGACTGATGTGAATGGGTTCTCTGTACAGCGCTGCGCTATTAGTGACACTATATAAATAAATGATAATGAGGATGATCAGGGCCGGACTGGCCATCTGGCACTTCTGGCAAATGCCAGAAGGGCCGATGGCTATATGGGCCGGCCCGACTCCCCCTGTCTTCTTGGTGGCTGGGTTCAGGAACCAGCCACCTCTGCTGCGCGCTCCCCAGCTCCCTCCCCCGTTATGCTGTGCAGCCAGTTACACTGGTGAGTTTACTTTTTTTTTTAATTTGTTTTTTCTTTTACTGAAGAGGAGGGGGGTCGCGATTTTCGGGGGGGAGGGGGTCGCGGGGGTGCCGCGATTTTCGGGGGGGAGGGGGGGTCGCGGGGGTGCCGCGATTTTCGGGGGGGTGCCCGCGATTTTAGGGGGGGTCGCGTGGTGCCGCGATTTTAGGGGGAGTCGCGGGGGTGCCGCGATTTTCGGGGGGGGGGGGTCGCGGGGGTGCCGCGATTTTCGGGGGGGGGGGGGTGTCCGCGATTTACTGGGGGGGGGGGGGTCGCGGGGGTGAGAGCCAGGGGGTGCTGGGAGAGGGGGTGAGAGAGCCGAAAGGGGTGCAGGGAGAGGGGGTGAGAGCCAGGGCATACTGGGAGAGGGGGTGAGAGCCGAAGGGGGTGCTGGGAGAGGGGGTGAGAGAGCCGAAGGGGGTGCTGGGAGAGGGGGTGAGAGAGCCGAAGGGGGTGCTGGGAGAGGGGGTGAGAGAGCCGAAGGGGGTGCTGGGAGAGGGGGTGAGAGCCAGGGCATGCTGGGAGAGGGGGTGAGAGAGCCGAAGGGGGTGCTGGGAAAGGAGGTGAAAGCTGAAGGGGGTGCTGGGAAAGGGGGAGAGAGAGCTGAAGGGGGTTCTGAGAAAGGGGGAGAGAGAGCTGAAGGGGGTGCTGGGAGAGGGGGTGAGAGAGCTGAAGGGGGTGCTGGGAGAGGGGGTGAGAGAGCTGAAGGGGGTGCTGGGAGAGGTGGTGAGAGAGCTGAAGGGGGTGCTGGGAGAGGGGGTGAGAGCCAGGGGGTGCTGGGAAAGGGGGTGAGAGAGCCGAAGGGGGTGAGAGAGCCAAAGGGGAAGAGGTGCTGTGAGAGGGGTGAGAGAGCCAGGGGGTGCTAGGAGAAGGGGTGAGAGAGCCAGGGGGTGCTGGGAGAGGGGGTGAGAGAGCCAAAGGGGAAGGGGGTTCTGGGAGAGGGGGTGAGAGAGCCAGGGGGTGCTGGGAGAGGGGGTGAGAGAGCCAAAGGGGAAGGGGGTTCTGGGAGAGGGGGTGAGAGAGCCAAAGGGGAAGGGGGTGCTGGGAGAGGGGGTGAGAGAGCCAAAGGAGAAGGGGGTGCTGGGAGAGGGGGTGAGAGAGCCAAAGGGGAAGGGGGTTCTGGGAGAGGGGGTGAGAGAGCCAGGGTGGTAGGGAGTGCAGGAAGAGGAGTGAGAGAGCCGGGGGGTAGAGGGTGCAGGAAGACGTGTGAGAGAGCCAGGGGAGTAAGTGGTACAGGAAGATTTGTTAGAGACAGCGGAGAAGGTGGTGCAGGGGCATAGGTAAAAGAAAGTGTAAAGGGAGAGACATCTTAAGAATGGGAATGTCAGGGATGCAGCCATCATAAAACACAAGTAGTAATGAAGAATGGAAATGCACAGAGGGGACAATAAAAAATCAAGCCTTCATACTCCATTCACTTATATTTTCTATACCCCCACTCCTAAATTTCTGCTTCGACCACTGCCCTCTATTCCTGCTCCCCACTGCCTGTGTGAGCTGACAGCTGCTGATCCCTCCTCGCCCAGCGTGCCCAGTAGGAGAACAGAACACAGGATGCCATAATCAGGTAAGTTCATATATTTGCTCGTGTATAATATGTTTTTAACCATCCTTTCTTGAACTGGGAACACTACAGCGTATCCAATAATGTTTAACACTATGTATTGCTCATTATTGCGCTGTAATGTTTTTTGCATATTTATCTGTACAGAGATTTTTAATTAAGAGGAAAAAACATTGCTTGTCATAAATTTTATCTGTAATTATGTCAATATATCTATTTTTGTTTGCATTGTAAATGATGTATTAAGCTGCTCTTGGGACTCACACTCAGAATCTGATATGCTGTACCAATTTTTATTTGTGAATGAGTTTTTGTCTGAGCTTTACTAATGATTTGGGGGCACTACTATGGCATAATGTTATTTGGGGTCACTATTGTGGCATAATATGATTTGGAGGCACTGTTGTGACATAATATGATTTGTGGGCACTACTGTATGGTATATGTTTTGGGGGCACTACTATGCCATAATATGATTTGTGGGCACTTCTGCATGACCAAATATGAATTGAGGGTAATACTATGTGGCATAATATGACCTTGGGGCACTACGATGTGGCATAATATGAACTGGGCACACTACGGTGTGGCATCATATGAACTTCTGCCAAAGGCAAGTTTTTCATTGTTGAATATGATGGGAGCCCAAAGAAGTTGCTGTATCAGGGCCCAAAATTCCTCTTGTCAGCCCTGCCTGTGAGTCAAGGGGGTAGACGTCTCCAGGTAAATAATCTAAATGTTTCCTATCTAATCAAACTGATGGATCATGATGGGTCACATCCAATTATTTCTCACCCACCTCCTCTATCCCCCTTAATTTATATACTGTGTTATTTAAAATGAATAGAAAAGACGCATATCCAATTACTGTAGTAAAACAAAAATATTTTTCTCTGACATTTTGCTGTAGATGGAAATACTTTTAATGCGGCCGTGTGGGTTCAACTGATCATTCAATAGTTATGTTTTTTTTAGATATATGTTAGTTTTATTTCATGTGGAATGATTCATGAAAATTCTGCCATTACTATTTCATTGAGGGAAAAGGGTACCTGTTACCTATATGTGTGTGTAAGTACTCTGTTCGTAGTTGCTATTTTGTGGGAGATTTGAAAAAAGCAAAACATTGTTTCCTACAGTGGCGTCTGTATAATTGGTGGTATTGCTGTAGTATGGGGTGGCGTGCTGGTGGCAATGTTGTAGTGTGTTTGGTGCTTAGTATTGCTAATAAGTAGGAGAGGGTATTGTTATAATGTGGGTGGTGACGCTGGACGCTGTAATGTGGGGGGTGATGCCGATTGCTGTAATGTGGGGGGTGATGCTGGACTCTGTAATGTGGGGGGTGATGCTGGACGCTGTAATGTGGGGGGTGATGCTGGACTCTGTAATGTGGGGGGTGATGCTGGACGCTGTAATGTGGGGAGTGATGCTGGACGCTGTAATGTGGGGGGTGATGCTGGACGCTGTAATGTGGGGAGTGATGCTGTAATGTGGGGGGTGATGCCGGTTGCTATAATGTGGGGGTGATTGATGTAGTATGAGTGTGTGTGGGGGGTTATTTATTGCTGTAATTTGGGTACTAATAATGTATTGTCATGGTATTTATTGATGTAATTGGGGTGCTAATAATGTAATGTTGAGGGTCATTAGGAGAAATAAATACCCCCTCCTCCCCCACACACACTCATACTACATCATGTTGTACTGCGCCAGCATCAGTGTGCAACAATATAGTGCATGGAGTCCACGTGGGCCTGTGTGCTTTAAATGCCAGGGCTGATTTTTAGTCCCAGTCCGGCCCTGAGGATGATGATGATATGTGTTTACTATGCCTATACACATAGCCAGCTTTCACACTTGATTGGCAGATTAATGCATCATTATTGCTAAGTTTGATAACAGTTGTCTAATACAGTGACACTGGTAGAGAAAACCACTATAGACATTCACATAAGCAGCTCTCATCATCATCATTTATGGCATAAGACTTCTTTAATTATACTAAGTTTTTGAGCAGGTCTGCATTATACTTAATTATATAAGGGAGATGTACTTTTAGTAAAAAGTAGCTCTCCAATTTCAAAAGTACATCAACGTAGTATTAATACTTAGATTTAAAGATTTTCTGGGATAAATGAAATACATTCCCAGCAGCCATCTCCCTTTGCCTCTATCTTATTGCATATTTTGTCCTAATGTGCTTTCATATTTACATGTCACCATGTTTCCATTGGCTAGTACCTTAAAGTCAGATGTCTGTCAAGCAAACTGACCAGTGACAGAATTGCTTTGTGAGGTTTACATCTTTATGACATCAAATGCTTCACATGAAAAATGCAGTTCATTGTCAAAAATCAGCTATATTAGGAGAGTGAGAATTGTGTTTTAGCATCAATTACACACTAAATATGCTGTCATTGTGTATGTTTAATGGATGTCTTTCAGTTTTAAAGATAGACAGACGGATAGATAGATAGAAAGATAGAAAGATAGATAGATAGATAGACAGACAGACAGACTGATTTCAACTGGAAGCAGTGCTTACATATTGCTTAATTTTTGGTGGTTATTAAATAGTATGGGTAGGCAAGAAAAGTGCATATATCTTTTATTAGCATAAACTTACCCAAATGCGCTCTTGCATATTTAAGGCATTCAAAGTAATAATATTTCACAGCATTAATACAGTTATGTACTAGACTGGACAATGGTAAGCAGAGCCAGTACTTATATCAACAATGGCCTTATCTGTGTGAAGTTTGTATGTTCTCCCTGTGTTTGCGTGGGTTTCCTCCCACACGCCAAAAAACATACTGTTAGGTTAATTGGCTGCTATCAAAATTGACCCTAGTCTCTCCCTCTCTGTCTGTGTGTGAGTGTGTGTCTATATTAGGGAATTTAGACTGTAAGCTCCAATAGGGTAGGGACTGATGTGAATGGGTTCTCTGTACAGCGCTGCGCTATTAGTGACACTATATAAATAAATGATAATGAGGATGATGATGATATGTGTTTACTATGCCTATACACATAGCCAGCTTTCACACTTGATTGGCAGATTAATGCATCATTATTGCTAAGTTTGATAACAGTTGTCTAATACAGTGACACTGCTAGAGAAAACCACTATAGACATTCACATAAGCAGCTCTCATCATCATCATTTATGGCATAAGACTTCTTTAATTATACTAAGTTTTTGAGCAGGTCTGCATTATACTTAATTATATAAGGGAGATGTACTTTTAGTAAAAAGTAGCTCTCCAATTTCAAAAGTACATCAACGTAGTATTAATACTTAGATTTAAAGATTTTCTGGGATAAATGAAATACATTCCCAGCAGCCATCTCCCTTTGCCTCTATCTTATTGCATATTTTGTCCTAATGTGCTTTCATATTTACATGTCACCATGTTTCCATTGGCTAGTACCTTAAAGTCAGATGTCTGTCAAGCAAACTGACCAGTGACAGAATTGCTTTGTGAGGTTTACATCTTTATGACATCAAATGCTTCACATGAAAAATGCAGTTCATTGTCAAAAATCAGCTATATTAGGAGAGTGAGAATTGTGTTTTAGCATCAATTACACACTAAATATGCTGTCATTGTGTATGTTTAATGGATGTCTTTCAGTTTTAAAGATAGACAGACGGATAGATAGATAGAAAGATAGAAAGATAGATAGATAGAAAGATAGATAGATAGATAGACAGACAGACAGACAGACTGATTTCAACTGGAAGCAGTGCTTACATATTGCTTAATTTTTGGTGGTTATTAAATAGTATGGGTAGGCAAGAAAAGTGCATATATCTTTTATTAGCATAAACTTACCCAAATGCGCTCTTGCATATTTAAGGCATTCAAAGTAATAATATTTCACAGCATTAATACAGTTATGTACTAGACTGGACAATGGTAAGCAGAGCCAGTACTTATATCAACAATGGCCTTATCTGTGTGAAGTTTGTATGTTCTCCCTGTGTTTGCGTGGGTTTCCTCCGGGTGCTGTGGTTTCCTCCCACACTCCAAAAAACATACTGTTAGGTTAATTGGCTGCTATCAAAATTGACCCTAGTCTCTCCCTCTCTGTCTGTGTGTGAGTGTGTGTCTATATTAGGGAATTTAGACTGTAAGCTCCAATAGGGTAGGGACTGATGTGAATGGGTTCTCTGTACAGCGCTGCGCTATTAGTGACACTATATAAATAAATGATAATGAGGATGATGATGATATGTGTTTACTATGCCTATACACATAGCCAGCTTTCACACTTGATTGGCAGATTAATGCATCATTATTGCTAAGTTTGATAACAGTTGTCTAATACAGTGACACTGCTAGAGAAAACCACTATAGACATTCACATAAGCAGCTCTCATCATCATCATTTATGGCATAAGACTTCTTTAATTATACTAAGTTTTTGAGCAGGTCTGCATTATACTTAATTATATAAGGGAGATGTACTTTTAGTAAAAAGTAGCTCTCCAATTTCAAAAGTACATCAACGTAGTATTAATACTTAGATTTAAAGATTTTCTGGGATAAATGAAATACATTCCCAGCAGCCATCTCCCTTTGCCTCTATCTTATTGCATATTTTGTCCTAATGTGCTTTCATATTTACATGTCACCATGTTTCCATTGGCTAGTACCTTAAAGTCAGATGTCTGTCAAGCAAACTGACCAGTGACAGAATTGCTTTGTGAGGTTTACATCTTTATGACATCAAATGCTTCACATGAAAAATGCAGTTCATTGTCAAAAATCAGCTATATTAGGAGAGTGAGAATTGTGTTTTAGCATCAATTACACACTAAATATGCTGTCATTGTGTATGTTTAATGGATGTCTTTCAGTTTTAAAGATAGACAGACGGATAGATAGATAGAAAGATAGAAAGATAGATAGATAGAAAGATAGATAGATAGATAGACAGACAGACAGACTGATTTCAACTGGAAGCAGTGCTTACATATTGCTTAATTTTTGGTGGTTATTAAATAGTATGGGTAGGCAAGAAAAGTGCATATATCTTTTATTAGCATAAACTTACCCAAATGCGCTCTTGCATATTTAAGGCATTCAAAGTAATAATATTTCACAGCATTAATACAGTTATGTACTAGACTGGACAATGGTAAGCAGAGCCAGTACTTATATCAACAATGGCCTTATCTGTGTGAAGTTTGTATGTTCTCCCTGTGTTTGCGTGGGTTTCCTCCGGGTGCTGTGGTTTCCTCCCACACTCCAAAAAACATACTGTTAGGTTAATTGGCTGCTATCAAAATTGACCCTAGTCTCTCCCTCTCTGTCTGTGTGTGAGTGTGTGTCTATATTAGGGAATTTAGACTGTAAGCTCCAATAGGGTAGGGACTGATGTGAATGGGTTCTCTGTACAGCGCTGCGCTATTAGTGACACTATATAAATAAATGATAATGAGGATGATGATGATATGTGTTTACTATGCCTATACACATAGCCAGCTTTCACACTTGATTGGCAGATTAATGCATCATTATTGCTAAGTTTGATAACAGTTGTCTAATACAGTGACACTGGTAGAGAAAACCACTATAGACATTCACATAAGCAGCTCTCATCATCATCATTTATTGCATAAGACTTCTTTAATTATACTAAGTTTTTGAGCAGGTCTGCATTATACTTAATTATATAAGGGAGATGTACTTTTAGTAAAAAGTAGCTCTCCAATTTCAAAAGTACATCAACGTAGTATTAATACTTAGATTTAAAGATTTTCTGGGATAAATGAAATACATTCCCAGCAGCCATCTCCCTTTGCCTCTATCTTATTGCATATTTTGTCCTAATGTGCTTTCATATTTACATGTCACCATGTTTCCATTGGCTAGTACCTTAAAGTCAGATGTCTGTCAAGCAAACTGACCAGTGACAGAATTGCTTTGTGAGGTTTACATCTTTATGACATCAAATGCTTCACATGAAAAATGCAGTTCATTGTCAAAAATCAGCTATATTAGGAGAGTGAGAATTGTGTTTTAGCATCAATTACACACTAAATATGCTGTCATTGTGTATGTTTAATGGATGTCTTTCAGTTTTAAAGATAGACAGACGGATAGATAGATAGAAAGATAGAAAGATAGATAGATAGAAAGATAGATAGATAGATAGATAGACAGACAGACAGACTGATTTCAACTGGAAGCAGTGCTTACATATTGCTTAATTTTTGGTGGTTATTAAATAGTATGGGTAGGCAAGAAAAGTGCATATATCTTTTATTAGCATAAACTTACCCAAATGCGCTCTTGCATATTTAAGGCATTCAAAGTAATAATATTTCACAGCATTAATACAGTTATGTACTAGACTGGACAATGGTAAGCAGAGCCAGTACTTATATCAACAATGGCCTTATCTGTGTGAAGTTTGTATGTTCTCCCTGTGTTTGCGTGGGTTTCCTCCGGGTGCTGTGGTTTCCTCCCACACTCCAAAAAACATACTGTTAGGTTAATTGGCTGCTATCAAAATTGACCCTAGTCTCTCCCTCTCTGTCTGTGTGTGAGTGTGTGTCTATATTAGGGAATTTAGACTGTAAGCTCCAATAGGGTAGGGACTGATGTGAATGGGTTCTCTGTACAGCGCTGCGCTATTAGTGACACTATATAAATAAATGATAATGAGGATGATGATGATATGTGTTTACTATGCCTATACACATAGCCAGCTTTCACACTTGATTGGCAGATTAATGCATCATTATTGCTAAGTTTGATAACAGTTGTCTAATACAATGACACTGGTAGAGAAAACCACTATAGACATTCACATAAGCAGCTCTCATCATCATCATTTATTGCATAAGACTTCTTTAATTATACTAAGTTTTTGAGCAGGTCTGCATTATACTTAATTATATAAGGGAGATGTACTTTTAGTAAAAAGTAGCTCTCCAATTTCAAAAGTACATCAACGTAGTATTAATACTTAGATTTAAAGATTTTCTGGGATAAATGAAATACATTCCCAGCAGCCATCTCCCTTTGCCTCTATCTTATTGCATATTTTGTCCTAATGTGCTTTCATATTTACATGTCACCATGTTTCCATTGGCTAGTACCTTAAAGTCAGATGTCTGTCAAGCAAACTGACCAGTGACAGAATTGCTTTGTGAGGTTTACATCTTTATGACATCAAATGCTTCACATGAAAAATGCAGTTCATTGTCAAAAATCAGCTATATTAGGAGAGTGAGAATTGTGTTTTAGCATCAATTACACACTAAATATGCTGTCATTGTGTATGTTTAATGGATGTCTTTCAGTTTTAAAGATAGACAGACGGATAGAAAGATAGAAAGATAGATAGATAGAAAGATAGATAGATAGACAGACAGACAGACAGACTGATTTCAACTGGAAGCAGTGCTTACATATTGCTTAATTTTTGGTGGTTATTAAATAGTATGGGTAGGCAAGAAAAGTGCATATATCTTTTATTAGCATAAACTTACCCAAATGCGCTCTTGCATATTTAAGGCATTCAAAGTAATAATATTTCACAGCATTAATACAGTTATGTACTAGACTGGACAATGGTAAGCAGAGCCAGTACTTATATCAACAATGGCCTTATCTGTGTGAAGTTTGTATGTTCTCCCTGTGTTTGCGTGGGTTTCCTCCGGGTGCTGTGGTTTCCTCCCACACTCCAAAAAACATACTGTTAGGTTAATTGGCTGCTATCAAAATTGACCCTAGTCTCTCCCTCTCTGTCTGTGTGTGAGTGTGTGTCTATATTAGGGAATTTAGACTGTAAGCTCCAATAGGGTAGGGACTGATGTGAATGGGTTCTCTGTACAGCGCTGCGCTATTAGTGACACTATATAAATAAATGATAATGAGGATGATGATGATATGTGTTTACTATGCCTATACAAATAGCCAGCTTTCACACTTGATTGGCAGATTAATGCATCATTATTGCTAAGTTTGATAACAGTTGTCTAATACAATGACACTGGTAGAGAAAACCACTATAGACATTCACATAAGCAGCTCTCATCATCATCATTTATGGCATAAGACTTCTTTAATTATACTAAGTTTTTGAGCAGGTCTGCATTATACTTAATTATATAAGGGAGATGTACTTTTAGTAAAAAGTAGCTCTCCAATTTCAAAAGTACATCAACGTAGTATTAATACTTAGATTTAAAGATTTTCTGGGATAAATGAAATACATTCCCAGCAGCCATCTCCCTTTGCCTCTATCTTATTGCATATTTTGTCCTAATGTGCTTTCATATTTACATGTCACCATGTTTCCATTGACTAGTACCTTAAAGTCAGATGTCTGTCAAGCAAACTGACCAGTGACAGAATTGCTTTGTGAGGTTTACATCTTTATGACATCAAATGCTTCACATGAAAAATGCAGTTCATTGTCAAAAATCAGCTATATTAGGAGAGTGAGAATTGTGTTTTAGCATCAATTACACACTAAATATGCTGTCATTGTGTATGTTTAATGGATGTCTTTCAGTTTTAAAGATAGACAGACGGATAGATAGATAGAAAGATAGAAAGATAGATAGATAGAAAGATAGATAGATAGATAGATAGACTGATTTCAACTGGAAGCAGTGCTTACATATTGCTTAATTTTTGGTGGTTATTAAATAGTATGGGTAGGCAAGAAAAGTGCATATATCTTTTATTAGCATAAACTTACCCAAATGCGCTCTTGCATATTTAAGGCATTCAAAGTAATAATATTTCACAGCATTAATACAGTTATGTACTAGACTGGACAATGGTAAGCAGAGCCAGTACTTATATCAACAATGGCCTTATCTGTGTGAAGTTTGTATGTTCTCCCTGTGTTTGCGTGGGTTTCCTCCGGGTGCTGTGGTTTCCTCCCACACTCCAAAAAACATACTGTTAGGTTAATTGGCTGCTATCAAAATTGACCCTAGTCTCTCCCTCTCTGTCTGTGTGTGAGTGTGTGTCTATATTAGGGAATTTAGACTGTAAGCTCCAATAGGGTAGGGACTGATGTGAATGGGTTCTCTGTACAGCGCTGCGCTATTAGTGACACTATATAAATAAATGATAATGAGGATGATGATGATATGTGTTTACTATGCCTATACACATAGCCAGCTTTCACACTTGATTGGCAGATTAATGCATCATTATTGCTAAGTTTGATAACAGTTGTCTAATACAGTGACACTGGTAGAGAAAACCACTATAGACATTCACATAAGCAGCTCTCATCATCATCATTTATGGCATAAGACTTCTTTAATTATACTAAGTTTTTGAGCAGGTCTGCATTATACTTAATTATATAAGGGAGATGTACTTTTAGTAAAAAGTAGCTCTCCAATTTCAAAAGTACATCAACGTAGTATTAATACTTAGATTTAAAGATTTTCTGGGATAAATGAATTACATTCCCAGCAGCCATCTCCCTTTGCCTCTATCTTATTGCATATTTTGTCCTAATGTGCTTTCATATTTACATGTCACCATGTTTCCATTGGCTAGTACCTTAAAGTCAGATGTCTGTCAAGCAAACTGACCAGTGACAGAATTGCTTTGTGAGGTTTACATCTTTATGACATCAAATGCTTCACATGAAAAATGCAGTTCATTGTCAAAAATCAGCTATATTAGGAGAGTGAGAATTGTGTTTTAGCATCAATTACACACTAAATATGCTGTCATTGTGTATGTTTAATGGATGTCTTTCAGTTTTAAAGATAGACAGACGGATAGATAGATAGAAAGATAGAAAGATAGATAGATAGATAGATAGAAAGATAGATAGATAGACAGACAGACAGACAGACTGATTTCAACTGGAAGCAGTGCTTACATATTGCTTAATTTTTGGTGGTTATTAAATAGTATGGGTAGGCAAGAAAAGTGCATATATCTTTTATTAGCATAAACTTACCCAAATGCGCTCTTGCATATTTAAGGCATTCAAAGTAATAATATTTCACAGCATTAATACAGTTATGTACTAGACTGGACAATGGTAAGCAGAGCCAGTACTTATATCAACAATGGCCTTATCTGTGTGAAGTTTGTATGTTCTCCCTGTGTTTGCGTGGGTTTCCTCCCACACTCCAAAAAACATACTGTTAGGTTAATTGGCTGCTATCAAAATTGACCCTAGTCTCTCCCTCTCTGTCTGTGTGTGAGTGTGTGTCTATATTAGGGAATTTAGACTGTAAGCTCCAATAGGGTAGGGACTGATGTGAATGGGTTCTCTGTACAGCGCTGCGCTATTAGTGACACTATATAAATAAATGATAATGAGGATGATCAGGGCCGGACTGGCCATCTGGCACTTCTGGCAAATGCCAGAAGGGCCGATGGCTATATGGGCCGGCCCGACTCCCCCTGTCTTCTTGGTGGCTGGGTTCAGGAACCAGCCACCTCTGCTGCGCGCTCCCCAGCTCCCTCCCCCGTTATGCTGTGCAGCCAGTTACACTGGTGAGTTTACTTTTTTTTTTAATTTGTTTTTTCTTTTACTGAAGAGGAGGGGGGTCGCGATTTTCGGGGGGGAGGGGGTCGCGGGGGTGCCGCGATTTTCGGGGGGGAGGGGGGGTCGCGGGGGTGCCGCGATTTTCGGGGGGGTGCCCGCGATTTTAGGGGGGGTCGCGTGGTGCCGCGATTTTAGGGGGAGTCGCGGGGGTGCCGCGATTTTCGGGGGGGGGGGGGGGGTCGCGGGGGTGCCGCGATTTTCGGGGGGGGGGGGTGTCCGCGATTTACTGGGGGGGGGGGGGTCGCGGGGGTGAGAGCCAGGGGGTGCTGGGAGAGGGGGTGAGAGAGCCGAAAGGGGTGCAGGGAGAGGGGGTGAGAGCCAGGGCATACTGGGAGAGGGGGTGAGAGCCGAAGGGGGTGCTGGGAGAGGGGGTGAGAGAGCCGAAGGGGGTGCTGGGAGAGGGGGTGAGAGAGCCGAAGGGGGTGCTGGGAGAGGGGGTGAGAGAGCCGAAGGGGGTGCTGGGAGAGGGGGTGAGAGAGCCGAAGGGGGTGCTGGGAGAGGGGGTGAGAGCCAGGGCATGCTGGGAGAGGGGGTGAGAGAGCCGAAGGGGGTGCTGGGAAAGGAGGTGAAAGCTGAAGGGGGTGCTGGGAAAGGGGGAGAGAGAGCTGAAGGGGGTTCTGAGAAAGGGGGAGAGAGAGCTGAAGGGGGTGCTGGGAGAGGGGGTGAGAGAGCTGAAGGGGGTGCTGGGAGAGGGGGTGAGAGAGCTGAAGGGGGTGCTGGGAGAGGGGGTGAGAGAGCTGAAGGGGGTGCTGGGAGAGGGGGTGAGAGCCAGGGGGTGCTGGGAAAGGGGGTGAGAGAGCCGAAGGGGGTGAGAGAGCCAAAGGGGAAGAGGTGCTGTGAGAGGGGTGAGAGAGCCAGGGGGTGCTGGGAGAGGGGGTGAGAGAGCCAAAGGGGAAGGGGGTTCTGGGAGAGGGGGTGAGAGAGCCAGGGGGTGCTGGGAGAGGGGGTGAGAGAGCCAAAGGGGAAGGGGGTTCTGGGAGAGGGGGTGAGAGAGCCAAAGGGGAAGGGGGTGCTGGGAGAGGGGGTGAGAGAGCCAAAGGAGAAGGGGGTGCTGGGAGAGGGGGTGAGAGAGCCAAAGGGGAAGGGGGTTCTGGGAGAGGGGGTGAGAGAGCCAGGGTGGTAGGGAGTGCAGTAAGAGGAGTGAGAGAGCCGGGGGGTAGAGGGTGCAGGAAGACGTGTGAGAGAGCCAGGGGAGTAAGTGGTACAGGAAGATTTGTTAGAGACAGCGGAGAAGGTGGTGCAGGGGCATAGGTAAAAGAAAGTGTAAAGGGAGAGACATCTTAAGAATGGGAATGTCAGGGATGCAGCCATCATAAAACACAAGTAGTAATGAAGAATGGAAATGCACAGAGGGGACAATAAAAAATCAAGCCTTCATACTCCATTCACTTATATTTTCTATACCCCCACTCCTAAATTTCTGCTTCGACCACTGCCCTCTATTCCTGCTCCCCACTGCCTGTGTGAGCTGACAGCTGCTGATCCCTCCTCGCCCAGCGTGCCCAGTAGGAGAACAGAACACAGGATGCCATAATCAGGTAAGTTCATATATTTGCTCGTGTGGAATATGTTTTTAACCATCCTTTCTTGAACTGGGAACACTACAGCGTATCCAATAATGTTTAACACTATGTATTGCTCATTATTGCGCTGTAATGTTTTTTGCATATTTATCTGTACAGAGATTTTTAATTAAGAGGAAAAAACATTGCTTGTCATAAATTTTATCTGTAATTATGTCAATATATCTATTTTTGTTTGCATTGTAAATGATGTATTAAGCTGCTCTTGGGACTCACACTCAGAATCTGATATGCTGTACCAATTTTTATTTGTGAATGAGTTTTTGTCTGAGCTTTACTAATGATTTGGGGGCACTACTATGGCATAATGTTATTTGGGGTCACTATTGTGGCATAATATGATTTGGAGGCACTGTTGTGACATAATATGATTTGTGGGCACTACTGTATGGTATATGTTTTGGGGGCACTACTATGCCATAATATGATTTGTGGGCACTTCTGCATGACCAAATATGAATTGAGGGTAATACTATGTGGCATAATATGACCTTGGGGCACTACGATGTGGCATAATATGAACTGGGCACACTACGGTGTGGCATCATATGAACTTCTGCCAAAGGCAAGTTTTTCATTGTTGAATATGATGGGAGCCCAAAGAAGTTGCTGTATCAGGGCCCAAAATTCCTCTTGTCAGCCCTGCCTGTGAGTCAAGGGGGTAGACGTCTCCAGGTAAATAATCTAAATGTTTCCTATCTAATCAAACTGATGGATCATGATGGGTCACATCCAATTATTTCTCACCCACCTCCTCTATCCCCCTTAATTTATATACTGTGTTATTTAAAATGAATAGAAAAGACGCATATCCAATTACTGTAGTAAAACAAAAATATTTTTCTCTGACATTTTGCTGTAGATGGAAATACTTTTAATGCGGCCGTGTGGGTTCAACTGATCATTCAATAGTTATGTTTTTTTTAGATATATGTTAGTTTTATTTCATGTGGAATGATTCATGAAAATTCTGCCATTACTATTTCATTGAGGGAAAAGGGTACCTGTTACCTATATGTGTGTGTAAGTACTCTGTTCGTAGTTGCTATTTTGTGGGAGATTTGAAAAAAGCAAAACATTGTTTCCTACAGTGGCGTCTGTATAATTGGTGGTATTGCTGTAGTATGGGGTGGCGTGCTGGTGGCAATGTTGTAGTGTGTTTGGTGCTTAGTATTGCTAATAAGTAGGAGAGGGTATTGTTATAATGTGGGTGGTGACGCTGGACGCTGTAATGTGGGGGGTGATGCCGGTTGCTGTAATGTGGGGGGTGATGCTGGACGCTGTAATGTGGGGGGTGATGCTGGACTCTGTAATGTGGGGGGTGATGCTGGACGCTGTAATGTGGGGAGTGATGCTGGACGCTGTAATGTGGGGGGTGATGCTGGACGCTGTAATGTGGGGAGTGATGCTGTAATGTGGGGGGTGATGCCGGTTGCTATAATGTGGGGGTGATTGATGTAGTATGAGTGTGTGTGGGGGGTTATTTATTGCTGTAATTTGGGTACTAATAATGTATTGTCATGGTATTTATTGATGTAATTGGGGTGCTAATAATGTAATGTTGAGGGTCATTAGGAGAAATAAATACCCCCTCCTCCCCCACACACACTCATACTACATCATGTTGTACTGCGCCAGCATCAGTGTGCAACAATATAGTGCATGGAGTCCACGTGGGCCTGTGTGCTTTAAATGCCACAGTCCGGCCCTGAGGATGATGATGATATGTGTTTACTATGCCTATACACATAGCCAGCTTTCACACTTGATTGGCAGATTAATGCATCATTATTGCTAAGTTTGATAACAGTTGTCTAATACAGTGACACTGGTAGAGAAAACCACTATAGACATTCACATAAGCAGCTCTCATCATCATCATTTATGGCATAAGACTTCTTTAATTATACTAAGTTTTTGAGCAGGTCTGCATTATACTTAATTATATAAGGGAGATGTACTTTTAGTAAAAAGTAGCTCTCCAATTTCAAAAGTACATCAACGTAGTATTAATACTTAGATTTAAAGATTTTCTGGGATAAATGAAATACATTCCCAGCAGCCATCTCCCTTTGCCTCTATCTTATTGCATATTTTGTCCTAATGTGCTTTCATATTTACATGTCACCATGTTTCCATTGGCTAGTACCTTAAAGTCAGATGTCTGTCAAGCAAACTGACCAGTGACAGAATTGCTTTGTGAGGTTTACATCTTTATGACATCAAATGCTTCACATGAAAAATGCAGTTCATTGTCAAAAATCAGCTATATTAGGAGAGTGAGAATTGTGTTTTAGCATCAATTACACACTAAATATGCTGTCATTGTGTATGTTTAATGGATGTCTTTCAGTTTTAAAGATAGACAGACGGATAGATAGATAGAAAGATAGAAAGATAGATAGATAGATAGACAGACAGACAGACTGATTTCAACTGGAAGCAGTGCTTACATATTGCTTAATTTTTGGTGGTTATTAAATAGTATGGGTAGGCAAGAAAAGTGCATATATCTTTTATTAGCATAAACTTACCCAAATGCGCTCTTGCATATTTAAGGCATTCAAAGTAATAATATTTCACAGCATTAATACAGTTATGTACTAGACTGGACAATGGTAAGCAGAGCCAGTACTTATATCAACAATGGCCTTATCTGTGTGAAGTTTGTATGTTCTCCCTGTGTTTGCGTGGGTTTCCTCCCACACGCCAAAAAACATACTGTTAGGTTAATTGGCTGCTATCAAAATTGACCCTAGTCTCTCCCTCTCTGTCTGTGTGTGAGTGTGTGTCTATATTAGGGAATTTAGACTGTAAGCTCCAATAGGGTAGGGACTGATGTGAATGGGTTCTCTGTACAGCGCTGCGCTATTAGTGACACTATATAAATAAATGATAATGAGGATGATGATGATATGTGTTTACTATGCCTATACACATAGCCAGCTTTCACACTTGATTGGCAGATTAATGCATCATTATTGCTAAGTTTGATAACAGTTGTCTAATACAGTGACACTGCTAGAGAAAACCACTATAGACATTCACATAAGCAGCTCTCATCATCATCATTTATGGCATAAGACTTCTTTAATTATACTAAGTTTTTGAGCAGGTCTGCATTATACTTAATTATATAAGGGAGATGTACTTTTAGTAAAAAGTAGCTCTCCAATTTCAAAAGTACATCAACGTAGTATTAATACTTAGATTTAAAGATTTTCTGGGATAAATGAAATACATTCCCAGCAGCCATCTCCCTTTGCCTCTATCTTATTGCATATTTTGTCCTAATGTGCTTTCATATTTACATGTCACCATGTTTCCATTGGCTAGTACCTTAAAGTCAGATGTCTGTCAAGCAAACTGACCAGTGACAGAATTGCTTTGTGAGGTTTACATCTTTATGACATCAAATGCTTCACATGAAAAATGCAGTTCATTGTCAAAAATCAGCTATATTAGGAGAGTGAGAATTGTGTTTTAGCATCAATTACACACTAAATATGCTGTCATTGTGTATGTTTAATGGATGTCTTTCAGTTTTAAAGATAGACAGACGGATAGATAGATAGAAAGATAGATAGATAGAAAGATAGATAGATAGATAGATAGACAGACAGACAGACTGATTTCAACTGGAAGCAGTGCTTACATATTGCTTAATTTTTGGTGGTTATTAAATAGTATGGGTAGGCAAGAAAAGTGCATATATCTTTTATTAGCATAAACTTACCCAAATGCGCTCTTGCATATTTAAGGCATTCAAAGTAATAATATTTCACAGCATTAATACAGTTATGTACTAGACTGGACAATGGTAAGCAGAGCCAGTACTTATATCAACAATGGCCTTATCTGTGTGAAGTTTGTATGTTCTCCCTGTGTTTGCGTGGGTTTCCTCCCACACTCCAAAAAACATACTGTTAGGTTAATTGGCTGCTATCAAAATTGACCCTAGTCTCTCCCTCTCTGTCTGTGTGTGAGTGTGTGTCTATATTAGGGAATTTAGACTGTAAGCTCCAATAGGGTAGGGACTGATGTGAATGGGTTCTCTGTACAGCGCTGCGCTATTAGTGACACTATATAAATAAATGATAATGAGGATGATGATGATATGTGTTTACTATGCCTATACACATAGCCAGCTTTCACACTTGATTGGCAGATTAAGGCATCATTATTGCTAAGTTTGATAACAGTTGTCTAATACAGTGACACTGCTAGAGAAAACCACTATAGACATTCACATAAGCAGCTCTCATCATCATCATTTATGGCATAAGACTTCTTTAATTATACTAAGTTTTTGAGCAGGTCTGCATTATACTTAATTATATAAGGGAGATGTACTTTTAGTAAAAAGTAGCTCTCCAATTTCAAAAGTACATCAACGTAGTATTAATACTTAGATTTAAAGATTTTCTGGGATAAATGAAATACATTCCCAGCAGCCATCTCCCTTTGCCTCTATCTTATTGCATATTTTGTCCTAATGTGCTTTCATATTTACATGTCACCATGTTTCCATTGGCTAGTACCTTAAAGTCAGATGTCTGTCAAGCAAACTGACCAGTGACAGAATTGCTTTGTGAGGTTTACATCTTTATGACATCAAATGCTTCACATGAAAAATGCAGTTCATTGTCAAAAATCAGCTATATTAGGAGAGTGAGAATTGTGTTTTAGCATCAATTACACACTAAATATGCTGTCATTGTGTATGTTTAATGGATGTCTTTCAGTTTTAAAGATAGACAGACCGATAGATAGATAGATAGAAAGATAGAAAGATAGATAGATAGAAAGATAGATAGATAGATAGATAGACAGACAGACAGACTGACTGATTTCAACTGGAAGCAGTGCTTACATATTGCTTAATTTTTGGTGGTTATTAAATAGTATGGGTAGGCAAGAAAAGTGCATATATCTTTTATTAGCATAAACTTACCCAAATGCGCTCTTGCATATTTAAGGCATTCAAAGTAATAATATTTCACAGCATTAATACAGTTATGTACTAGACTGGACAATGGTAAGCAGAGCCAGTACTTATATCAACAATGGCCTTATCTGTGTGAAGTTTGTATGTTCTCCCTGTGTTTGCGTGGGTTTCCTCCCACACTCCAAAAAACATACTGTTAGGTTAATTGGCTGCTATCAAAATTGACCCTAGTCTCTCCCTCTCTGTCTGTGTGTGAGTGTGTGTCTATATTAGGGAATTTAGACTGTAAGCTCCAATAGGGTAGGGACTGATGTGAATGGGTTCTCTGTACAGCGCTGCGCTATTAGTGACACTATATAAATAAATGATAATGAGGATGATGATGATATGTGTTTACTATGCCTATACACATAGCCAGCTTTCACACTTGATTGGCAGATTAATGCATCATTATTGCTAAGTTTGATAACAGTTGTCTAATACAGTGACACTGCTAGAGAAAACCACTATAGACATTCACATAAGCAGCTCTCATCATCATCATTTATGGCATAAGACTTCTTTAATTATACTAAGTTTTTGAGCAGGTCTGCATTATACTTAATTATATAAGGGAGATGTACTTTTAGTAAAAAGTAGCTCTCCAATTTCAAAAGTACATCAACGTAGTATTAATACTTAGATTTAAAGATTTTCTGGGATAAATGAAATACATTCCCAGCAGCCATCTCCCTTTGCCTCTATCTTATTGCATATTTTGTCCTAATGTGCTTTCATATTTACATGTCACCATGTTTCCATTGGCTAGTACCTTAAAGTCAGATGTCTGTCAAGCAAACTGACCAGTGACAGAATTGCTTTGTGAGGTTTACATCTTTATGACATCAAATGCTTCACATGAAAAATGCAGTTCATTGTCAAAAATCAGCTATATTAGGAGAGTGAGAATTGTGTTTTAGCATCAATTACACACTAAATATGCTGTCATTGTGTATGTTTAATGGATGTCTTTCAGTTTTAAAGATAGACAGACGGATAGATAGATAGATAGAAAGATAGAAAGATAGATAGATAGAAAGATAGAAAGATAGATAGATAGATAGATAGACAGACAGACAGACTGATTTCAACTGGAAGCAGTGCTTACATATTGCTTAATTTTTGGTGGTTATTAAATAGTATGGGTAGGCAAGAAAAGTGCATATATCTTTTATTAGCATAAACTTACCCAAATGCGCTCTTGCATATTTAAGGCATTCAAAGTAATAATATTTCACAGCATTAATACAGTTATGTACTAGACTGGACAATGGTAAGCAGAGCCAGTACTTATATCAACAATGGCCTTATCTGTGTGAAGTTTGTATGTTCTCCCTGTGTTTGCGTGGGTTTCCTCCCACACTCCAAAAAACATACTGTTAGGTTAATTGGCTGCTATCAAAATTGACCCTAGTCTCTCCCTCTCTGTCTGTGTGTGAGTGTGTGTCTATATTAGGGAATTTAGACTGTAAGCTCCAATAGGGTAGGGACTGATGTGAATGGGTTCTCTGTACAGCGCTGCGCTATTAGTGACACTATATAAATAAATGATAATGAGGATGATGATGATATGTGTTTACTATGCCTATACACATAGCCAGCTTTCACACTTGATTGGCAGATTAATGCATCATTATTGCTAAGTTTGATAACAGTTGTCTAATACAGTGACACTGGTAGAGAAAACCACTATAGACATTCACATAAGCAGCTCTCATCATCATCATTTATGGCATAAGACTTCTTTAATTATACTAAGTTTTTGAGCAGGTCTGCATTATACTTAATTATATAAGGGAGATGTACTTTTAGTAAAAAGTAGCTCTCCAATTTCAAAAGTACATCAACGTAGTATTAATACTTAGATTTAAAGATTTTCTGGGATAAATGAAATACATTCCCAGCAGCCATCTCCCTTTGCCTCTATCTTATTGCATATTTTGTCCTAATGTGCTTTCATATTTACATGTCACCATGTTTCCATTGGCTAGTACCTTAAAGTCAGATGTCTGTCAAGCAAACTGACCAGTGACAGAATTGCTTTGTGAGGTTTACATCTTTATGACATCAAATGCTTCACATGAAAAATGCAGTTCATTGTCAAAAATCAGCTATATTAGGAGAGTGAGAATTGTGTTTTAGCATCAATTACACACTAAATATGCTGTCATTGTGTATGTTTAATGGATGTCTTTCAGTTTTAAAGATAGACAGACGGATAGATAGATAGAAAGATAGAAAGATAGAAAGATAGATAGATAGAAAGATAGATAGATAGATAGACAGACAGACAGACTGATTTCAACTGGAAGCAGTGCTTACATATTGCTTAATTTTTGGTGGTTATTAAATAGTATGGGTAGGCAAGAAAAGTGCATATATCTTTTATTAGCATAAACTTACCCAAATGCGCTCTTGCATATTTAAGGCATTCAAAGTAATAATATTTCACAGCATTAATACAGTTATGTACTAGACTGGACAATGGTAAGCAGAGCCAGTACTTATATCAACAATGGCCTTATCTGTGTGAAGTTTGTATGTTCTCCCTGTGTTTGCGTGGGTTTCCTCCCACACTCCAAAAAACATACTGTTAGGTTAATTGGCTGCTATCAAAATTGACCCTAGTCTCTCCCTCTCTGTCTGTGTGTGAGTGTGTGTCTATATTAGGGAATTTAGACTGTAAGCTCCAATAGGGTAGGGACTGATGTGAATGGGTTCTCTGTACAGCGCTGCGCTATTAGTGACACTATATAAATAAATGATAATGAGGATGATCAGGGCCGGACTGGCCATCTGGCACTTCTGGCAAATGCCAGAAGGGCCGATGGCTATATGGGCCGGCCCGACTCCCCCTGTCTTCTTGGTGGCTGGGTTCAGGAACCAGCCACCTCTGCTGCGCGCTCCCCAGCTCCCTCCCCCGTTATGCTGTGCAGCCAGTTACACTGGTGAGTTTACTTTTTTTTTTAATTTGTTTTTTCTTTTACTGAAGAGGAGGGGGGTCGCGATTTTCGGGGGGGAGGGGGTCGCGGGGGTGCCGCGATTTTCGGGGGGGAGGGGGGGTCGCGGGGGTGCCGCGATTTTCGGGGGGGTGCCCGCGATTTTAGGGGGGGTCGCGTGGTGCCGCGATTTTAGGGGGAGTCGCGGGGGTGCCGCGATTTTCGGGGGGGGGGGGGGGTCGCGGGGGTGCCGCGATTTTCGGGGGGGGGGGGGGTGTCCGCGATTTACTGGGGGGGGGGGGTCGCGGGGGTGAGAGCCAGGGGGTGCTGGGAGAGGGGGTGAGAGAGCCGAAAGGGGTGCAGGGAGAGGGGGTGAGAGCCAGGGCATACTGGGAGAGGGGGTGAGAGCCGAAGGGGGTGCTGGGAGAGGGGGTGAGAGAGCCGAAGGGGGTGCTGGGAGAGGGGGTGAGAGAGCCGAAGGGGGTGCTGGGAGAGGGGGTGAGAGAGCCGAAGGGGGTGCTGGGAGAGGGGGTGAGAGAGCCGAAGGGGGTGCTGGGAGAGGGGGTGAGAGCCAGGGCATGCTGGGAGAGGGGGTGAGAGAGCCGAAGGGGGTGCTGGGAAAGGAGGTGAAAGCTGAAGGGGGTGCTGGGAAAGGGGGAGAGAGAGCTGAAGGGGGTTCTGAGAAAGGGGGAGAGAGAGCTGAAGGGGGTGCTGGGAGAGGGGGTGAGAGAGCTGAAGGGGGTGCTGGGAGAGGGGGTGAGAGAGCTGAAGGGGGTGCTGGGAGAGGGGGTGAGAGAGCTGAAGGGGGTGCTGGGAGAGGGGGTGAGAGCCAGGGGGTGCTGGGAAAGGGGGTGAGAGAGCCGAAGGGGGTGAGAGAGCCAAAGGGGAAGAGGTGCTGTGAGAGGGGTGAGAGAGCCAGGGGGTGCTGGGAGAGGGGGTGAGAGAGCCAAAGGGGAAGGGGGTTCTGGGAGAGGGGGTGAGAGAGCCAGGGGGTGCTGGGAGAGGGGGTGAGAGAGCCAAAGGGGAAGGGGGTTCTGGGAGAGGGGGTGAGAGAGCCAAAGGGGAAGGGGGTGCTGGGAGAGGGGGTGAGAGAGCCAAAGGAGAAGGGGGTGCTGGGAGAGGGGGTGAGAGAGCCAAAGGGGAAGGGGGTTCTGGGAGAGGGGGTGAGAGAGCCAGGGTGGTAGGGAGTGCAGTAAGAGGAGTGAGAGAGCCGGGGGGTAGAGGGTGCAGGAAGACGTGTGAGAGAGCCAGGGGAGTAAGTGGTACAGGAAGATTTGTTAGAGACAGCGGAGAAGGTGGTGCAGGGGCATAGGTAAAAGAAAGTGTAAAGGGAGAGACATCTTAAGAATGGGAATGTCAGGGATGCAGCCATCATAAAACACAAGTAGTAATGAAGAATGGAAATGCACAGAGGGGACAATAAAAAATCAAGCCTTCATACTCCATTCACTTATATTTTCTATACCCCCACTCCTAAATTTCTGCTTCGACCACTGCCCTCTATTCCTGCTCCCCACTGCCTGTGTGAGCTGACAGCTGCTGATCCCTCCTCGCCCAGCGTGCCCAGTAGGAGAACAGAACACAGGATGCCATAATCAGGTAAGTTCATATATTTGCTCGTGTGGAATATGTTTTTAACCATCCTTTCTTGAACTGGGAACACTACAGCGTATCCAATAATGTTTAACACTATGTATTGCTCATTATTGCGCTGTAATGTTTTTTGCATATTTATCTGTACAGAGATTTTTAATTAAGAGGAAAAAACATTGCTTGTCATAAATTTTATCTGTAATTATGTCAATATATCTATTTTTGTTTGCATTGTAAATGATGTATTAAGCTGCTCTTGGGACTCACACTCAGAATCTGATATGCTGTACCAATTTTTATTTGTGAATGAGTTTTTGTCTGAGCTTTACTAATGATTTGGGGGCACTACTATGGCATAATGTTATTTGGGGTCACTATTGTGGCATAATATGATTTGGAGGCACTGTTGTGACATAATATGATTTGTGGGCACTACTGTCTGGTATATGTTTTGGGGGCACTACTATGCCATAATATGATTTGTGGGCACTTCTGCATGACCAAATATGAATTGAGGGTAATACTATGTGGCATAATATGACCTTGGGGCACTACGATGTGGCATAATATGAACTGGGCACACTACGGTGTGGCATCATATGAACTTCTGCCAAAGGCAAGTTTTTCATTGTTGAATATGATGGGAGCCCAAAGAAGTTGCTGTATCAGGGCCCAAAATTCCTCTTGTCAGCCCTGCCTGTGAGTCAAGGGGGTAGACGTCTCCAGGTAAATAATCTAAATGTTTCCTATCTAATCAAACTGATGGATCATGATGGGTCACATCCAATTATTTCTCACCCACCTCCTCTATCCCCCTTAATTTATATACTGTGTTATTTAAAATGAATAGAAAAGACGCATATCCAATTACTGTAGTAAAACAAAAATATTTTTCTCTGACATTTTGCTGTAGATGGAAATACTTTTAATGCGGCCGTGTGGGTTCAACTGATCATTCAATAGTTATGTTTTTTTTAGATATATGTTAGTTTTATTTCATGTGGAATGATTCATGAAAATTCTGCCATTACTATTTCATTGAGGGAAAAGGGTACCTGTTACCTATATGTGTGTGTAAGTACTCTGTTCGTAGTTGCTATTTTGTGGGAGATTTGAAAAAAGCAAAACATTGTTTCCTACAGTGGCGTCTGTATAATTGGTGGTATTGCTGTAGTATGGGGTGGCGTGCTGGTGGCAATGTTGTAGTGTGTTTGGTGCTTAGTATTGCTAATAAGTAGGAGAGGGTATTGTTATAATGTGGGTGGTGACGCTGGACGCTGTAATGTGGGGGGTGATGCCGGTTGCTGTAATGTGGGGGGTGATGCTGGACGCTGTAATGTGGGGGGTGATGCTGGACTCTGTAATGTGGGGGGTGATGCTGGACGCTGTAATGTGGGGAGTGATGCTGGACGCTGTAATGTGGGGGGTGATGCTGGACGCTGTAATGTGGGGAGTGATGCTGTAATGTGGGGGGTGATGCCGGTTGCTATAATGTGGGGGTGATTGATGTAGTATGAGTGTGTGTGGGGGGTTATTTATTGCTGTAATTTGGGTACTAATAATGTATTGTCATGGTATTTATTGATGTAATTGGGGTGCTAATAATGTAATGTTGAGGGTCATTAGGAGAAATAAATACCCCCTCCCCCCCCACACACACTCATACTACATCATGTTGTACTGCGCCAGCATCAGTGTGCAACAATATAGTGCATGGAGTCCACGTGGGCCTGTGTGCTTTAAATGCCAGGGCTGATTTTTAGTCCCAGTCCGGCCCTGAGGATGATGATGATATGTGTTTACTATGCCTATACACATAGCCAGCTTTCACACTTGATTGGCAGATTAATGCATCATTATTGCTAAGTTTGATAACAGTTGTCTAATACAGTGACACTGGTAGAGAAAACCACTATAGACATTCACATAAGCAGCTCTCATCATCATCATTTATGGCATAAGACTTCTTTAATTATACTAAGTTTTTGAGCAGGTCTGCATTATACTTAATTATATAAGGGAGATGTACTTTTAGTAAAAAGTAGCTCTCCAATTTCAAAAGTACATCAACGTAGTATTAATACTTAGATTTAAAGATTTTCTGGGATAAATGAAATACATTCCCAGCAGCCATCTCCCTTTGCCTCTATCTTATTGCATATTTTGTCCTAATGTGCTTTCATATTTACATGTCACCATGTTTCCATTGGCTAGTACCTTAAAGTCAGATGTCTGTCAAGCAAACTGACCAGTGACAGAATTGCTTTGTGAGGTTTACATCTTTATGACATCAAATGCTTCACATGAAAAATGCAGTTCATTGTCAAAAATCAGCTATATTAGGAGAGTGAGAATTGTGTTTTAGCATCAATTACACACTAAATATGCTGTCATTGTGTATGTTTAATGGATGTCTTTCAGTTTTAAAGATAGACAGACGGATAGATAGATA
>NW_027447132.1:0-40000 GCF_038048845.1 Mixophyes fleayi | reverse complement strand
AAGGGGGTGCTGGGAAAGGGGGAGAGAGAGCTGAAGGGGGTTCTGAGAAAGGGGGAGAGAGAGCTGAAGGGGGTGCTGGGAGAGGGGGTGAGAGAGCTGAAGGGGGTGCTGGGAGAGGGGGTGAGAGAGCTGAAGGGGGTGCTGGGAGAGGGGGTGAGAGAGCTGAAGGGGGTGCTGGGAGAGGGGGTGAGAGCCAGGGGGTGCTGGGAAAGGGGGTGAGAGAGCCGAAGGGGGTGAGAGAGCCAAAGGGGAAGAGGTGCTGTGAGAGAGCCAGGGGGTGCTAGGAGAAGGGGTGAGAGAGCCAGGGGGTGCTGGGAGAGGGGGTGAGAGAGCCAAAGGGGAAGGGGGTTCTGGGAGAGGGGGTGAGAGAGCCAGGGGGTGCTGGGAGAGGGGGTGAGAGAGCCAAAGGGGAAGGGGGTTCTGGGAGAGGGGGTGAGAGAGCCAAAGGGGAAGGGGGTGCTGGGAGAGGGGGTGAGAGAGCCAAAGGAGAAGGGGGTGCTGGGAGAGGGGGTGAGAGAGCCAAAGGGGAAGGGGGTTCTGGGAGAGGGGGTGAGAGAGCCAGGGTGGTAGGGAGTGCAGGAAGAGGAGTGAGAGAGCCGGGGGGTAGAGGGTGCAGGAAGACGTGTGAGAGAGCCAGGGGAGTAAGTGGTACAGGAAGATTTGTTAGAGACAGCGGAGAAGGTGGTGCAGGGGCATAGGTAAAAGAAAGTGTAAAGGGAGAGACATCTTAAGAATGGGAATGTCAGGGATGCAGCCATCATAAAACACAAGTAGTAATGAAGAATGGAAATGCACAGAGGGGACAATAAAAAATCAAGCCTTCATACTCCATTCACTTATATTTTCTATACCCCCACTCCTAAATTTCTGCTTCGACCACTGCCCTCTATTCCTGCTCCCCACTGCCTGTGTGAGCTGACAGCTGCTGATCCCTGCTCGCCCAGCGTGCCCAGTAGGAGAACAGAACACAGGATGCCATAATCAGGTAAGTTCATATATTTGCTCGTGTGGAATATGTTTTTAACCATCCTTTCTTGAACTGGGAACACTACAGCGTATCCAATAATGTTTAACACTATGTATTGCTCATTATTGCGCTGTAATGTTTTTTGCATATTTATCTGTACAGAGATTTTTAATTAAGAGGAAAAAACATTGCTTGTCATAAATTTTATCTGTAATTATGTCAATATATCTATTTTTGTTTGCATTGTAAATGATGTATTAAGCTGCTCTTGGGACTCACACTCAGAATCTGATATGCTGTACCAATTTTTATTTGTGAATGAGTTTTTGTCTGAGCTTTACTAATGATTTGGGGGCACTACTATGGCATAATGTTATTTGGGGTCACTATTGTGGCATAATATGATTTGGAGGCACTGTTGTGACATAATATGATTTGTGGGCACTACTGTCTGGTATATGTTTTGGGGGCACTACTATGCCATAATATGATTTGTGGGCACTTCTGCATGACCAAATATGAATTGAGGGTAATACTATGTGGCATAATATGACCTTGGGGCACTACGATGTGGCATAATATGAACTGGGCACACTACGGTGTGGCATCATATGAACTTCTGCCAAAGGCAAGTTTTTCATTGTTGAATATGATGGGAGCCCAAAGAAGTTGCTGTATCAGGGCCCAAAATTCCTCTTGTCAGCCCTGCCTGTGAGTCAAGGGGGTAGACGTCTCCAGGTAAATAATCTAAATGTTTCCTATCTAATCAAACTGATGGATCATGATGGGTCACATCCAATTATTTCTCACCCACCTCCTCTATCCCCCTTAATTTATATACTGTGTTATTTAAAATGAATAGAAAAGACGCATATCCAATTACTGTAGTAAAACAAAAATATTTTTCTCTGACATTTTGCTGTAGATGGAAATACTTTTAATGCGGCCGTGTGGGTTCAACTGATCATTCAATAGTTATGTTTTTTTTAGATATATGTTAGTTTTATTTCATGTGGAATGATTCATGAAAATTCTGCCATTACTATTTCATTGAGGGAAAAGGGTACCTGTTACCTATATGTGTGTGTAAGTACTCTGTTCGTAGTTGCTATTTTGTGGGAGATTTGAAAAAAGCAAAACATTGTTTCCTACAGTGGCGTCTGTATAATTGGTGGTATTGCTGTAGTATGGGGTGGCGTGCTGGTGGCAATGTTGTAGTGTGTTTGGTGCTTAGTATTGCTAATAAGTAGGAGAGGGTATTGTTATAATGTGGGTGGTGACGCTGGACGCTGTAATGTGGGGGGTGATGCCGGTTGCTGTAATGTGGGGGGTGATGCTGGACGCTGTAATGTGGGGGGTGATGCTGGACTCTGTAATGTGGGGGGTGATGCTGGACGCTGTAATGTGGGGAGTGATGCTGGACGCTGTAATGTGGGGGGTGATGCTGGACGCTGTAATGTGGGGAGTGATGCTGTAATGTGGGGGGTGATGCCGGTTGCTATAATGTGGGGGTGATTGATGTAGTATGAGTGTGTGTGGGGGGTTATTTATTGCTGTAATTTGGGTACTAATAATGTATTGTCATGGTATTTATTGATGTAATTGGGGTGCTAATAATGTAATGTTGAGGGTCATTAGGAGAAATAAATACCCCCTCCCCCCCCACACACACTCATACTACATCATGTTGTACTGCGCCAGCATCAGTGTGCAACAATATAGTGCATGGAGTCCACGTGGGCCTGTGTGCTTTAAATGCCAGGGCTGATTTTTAGTCCCAGTCCGGCCCTGAGGATGATGATGATATGTGTTTACTATGCCTATACACATAGCCAGCTTTCACACTTGATTGGCAGATTAATGCATCATTATTGCTAAGTTTGATAACAGTTGTCTAATACAGTGACACTGGTAGAGAAAACCACTATAGACATTCACATAAGCAGCTCTCATCATCATCATTTATGGCATAAGACTTCTTTAATTATACTAAGTTTTTGAGCAGGTCTGCATTATACTTAATTATATAAGGGAGATGTACTTTTAGTAAAAAGTAGCTCTCCAATTTCAAAAGTACATCAACGTAGTATTAATACTTAGATTTAAAGATTTTCTGGGATAAATGAAATACATTCCCAGCAGCCATCTCCCTTTGCCTCTATCTTATTGCATATTTTGTCCTAATGTGCTTTCATATTTACATGTCACCATGTTTCCATTGGCTAGTACCTTAAAGTCAGATGTCTGTCAAGCAAACTGACCAGTGACAGAATTGCTTTGTGAGGTTTACATCTTTATGACATCAAATGCTTCACATGAAAAATGCAGTTCATTGTCAAAAATCAGCTATATTAGGAGAGTGAGAATTGTGTTTTAGCATCAATTACACACTAAATATGCTGTCATTGTGTATGTTTAATGGATGTCTTTCAGTTTTAAAGATAGACAGACGGATAGATAGATAGAAAGATAGATAGATAGATAGATAGATAGATAGATAGACAGACAGACAGACTGATTTCAACTGGAAGCAGTGCTTACATATTGCTTAATTTTTGGTGGTTATTAAATAGTATGGGTAGGCAAGAAAAGTGCATATATCTTTTATTAGCATAAACTTACCCAAATGCGCTCTTGCATATTTAAGGCATTCAAAGTAATAATATTTCACAGCATTAATACAGTTATGTACTAGACTGGACAATGGTAAGCAGAGCCAGTACTTATATCAACAATGGCCTTATCTGTGTGAAGTTTGTATGTTCTCCCTGTGTTTGCGTGGGTTTCCTCCCACACGCCAAAAAACATACTGTTAGGTTAATTGGCTGCTATCAAAATTGACCCTAGTCTCTCCCTCTCTGTCTGTGTGTGAGTGTGTGTCTATATTAGGGAATTTAGACTGTAAGCTCCAATAGGGTAGGGACTGATGTGAATGGGTTCTCTGTACAGCGCTGCGCTATTAGTGACACTATATAAATAAATGATAATGAGGATGATGATGATATGTGTTTACTATGCCTATACACATAGCCAGCTTTCACACTTGATTGGCAGATTAATGCATCATTATTGCTAAGTTTGATAACAGTTGTCTAATACAGTGACACTGGTAGAGAAAACCACTATAGACATTCACATAAGCAGCTCTCATCATCATCATTTATGGCATAAGACTTCTTTAATTATACTAAGTTTTTGAGCAGGTCTGCATTATACTTAATTATATAAGGGAGATGTACTTTTAGTAAAAAGTAGCTCTCCAATTTCAAAAGTACATCAACGTAGTATTAATACTTAGATTTAAAGATTTTCTGGGATAAATGAAATACATTCCCAGCAGCCATCTCCCTTTGCCTCTATCTTATTGCATATTTTGTCCTAATGTGCTTTCATATTTACATGTCACCATGTTTCCATTGGCTAGTACCTTAAAGTCAGATGTCTGTCAAGCAAACTGACCAGTGACAGAATTGCTTTGTGAGGTTTACATCTTTATGACATCAAATGCTTCACATGAAAAATGCAGTTCATTGTCAAAAATCAGCTATATTAGGAGAGTGAGAATTGTGTTTTAGCATCAATTACACACTAAATATGCTGTCATTGTGTATGTTTAATGGATGTCTTTCAGTTTTAAAGATAGACAGACGGATAGATAGATAGAAAAATAGAAAGATAGATAGATAGAAAGATAGATAGATAGATAGATAGATAGATAGACAGACAGACAGACTGATTTCAACTGGAAGCAGTGCTTACATATTGCTTAATTTTTGGTGGTTATTAAATAGTATGGGTAGGCAAGAAAAGTGCATATATCTTTTATTAGCATAAACTTACCCAAATGCGCTCTTGCATATTTAAGGCATTCAAAGTAATAATATTTCACAGCATTAATACAGTTATGTACTAGACTGGACAATGGTAAGCAGAGCCAGTACTTATATCAACAATGGCCTTATCTGTGTGAAGTTTGTATGTTCTCCCTGTGTTTGCGTGGGTTTCCTCCGGGTGCTGTGGTTTCCTCCCACACTCCAAAAAACATACTGTTAGGTTAATTGGCTGCTATCAAAATTGACCCTAGTCTCTCCCTCTCTGTCTGTGTGTGAGTGTGTGTCTATATTAGGGAATTTAGACTGTAAGCTCCAATAGGGTAGGGACTGATGTGAATGGGTTCTCTGTACAGCGCTGCGCTATTAGTGACACTATATAAATAAATGATAATGAGGATGATGATGATATGTGTTTACTATGCCTATACACATAGCCAGCTTTCACACTTGATTGGCAGATTAATGCATCATTATTGCTAAGTTTGATAACAGTTGTCTAATACAGTGACACTGGTAGAGAAAACCACTATAGACATTCACATAAGCAGCTCTCATCATCATCATTTATGGCATAAGACTTCTTTAATTATACTAAGTTTTTGAGCAGGTCTGCATTATACTTAATTATATAAGGGAGATGTACTTTTAGTAAAAAGTAGCTCTCCAATTTCAAAAGTACATCAACGTAGTATTAATACTTAGATTTAAAGATTTTCTGGGATAAATGAAATACATTCCCAGCAGCCATCTCCCTTTGCCTCTATCTTATTGCATATTTTGTCCTAATGTGCTTTCATATTTACATGTCACCATGTTTCCATTGGCTAGTACCTTAAAGTCAGATGTCTGTCAAGCAAACTGACCAGTGACAGAATTGCTTTGTGAGGTTTACATCTTTATGACATCAAATGCTTCACATGAAAAATGCAGTTCATTGTCAAAAATCAGCTATATTAGGAGAGTGAGAATTGTGTTTTAGCATCAATTACACACTAAATATGCTGTCATTGTGTATGTTTAATGGATGTCTTTCAGTTTTAAAGATAGACAGACGGATAGATAGATAGAAAGATAGAAAGATAGATAGATAGAAAGATAGATAGATAGATAGATAGATAGATAGACAGACAGACAGACTGATTTCAACTGGAAGCAGTGCTTACATATTGCTTAATTTTTGGTGGTTATTAAATAGTATGGGTAGGCAAGAAAAGTGCATATATCTTTTATTAGCATAAACTTACCCAAATGCGCTCTTGCATATTTAAGGCATTCAAAGTAATAATATTTCACAGCATTAATACAGTTATGTACTAGACTGGACAATGGTAAGCAGAGCCAGTACTTATATCAACAATGGCCTTATCTGTGTGAAGTTTGTATGTTCTCCCTGTGTTTGCGTGGGTTTCCTCCCACACTCCAAAAAACATACTGTTAGGTTAATTGGCTGCTATCAAAATTGACCCTAGTCTCTCCCTCTCTGTCTGTGTGTGAGTGTGTGTCTATATTAGGGAATTTAGACTGTAAGCTCCAATAGGGTAGGGACTGATGTGAATGGGTTCTCTGTACAGCGCTGCGCTATTAGTGACACTATATAAATAAATGATAATAATGAGGATGATGATGATATGTGTTTACTATGCCTATACACATAGCCAGCTTTCACACTTGATTGGCAGATTAATGCATCATTATTGCTAAGTTTGATAACAGTTGTCTAATACAATGACACTGGTAGAGAAAACCACTATAGACATTCACATAAGCAGCTCTCATCATCATCATTTATGGCATAAGACTTCTTTAATTATACTAAGTTTTTGAGCAGGTCTGCATTATACTTAATTATATAAGGGAGATGTACTTTTAGTAAAAAGTAGCTCTCCAATTTCAAAAGTACATCAACGTAGTATTAATACTTAGATTTAAAGATTTTCTGGGATAAATGAAATACATTCCCAGCAGCCATCTCCCTTTGCCTCTATCTTATTGCATATTTTGTCCTAATGTGCTTTCATATTTACATGTCACCATGATTCCATTGGCTAGTACCTTAAAGTCAGATGTCTGTCAAGCAAACTGACCAGTGACAGAATTGCTTTGTGAGGTTTACATCTTTATGACATCAAATGCTTCACATGAAAAATGCAGTTCATTGTCAAAAATCAGCTATATTAGGAGAGTGAGAATTGTGTTTTAGCATCAATTACACACTAAATATGCTGTCATTGTGTATGTTTAATGGATGTCTTTCAGTTTTAAAGATAGACAGACGGATAGATAGATAGAAAGATAGAAAGATAGATAGATAGAAAGATAGATAGATAGATAGATAGACAGACAGACAGACTGATTTCAACTGGAAGCAGTGCTTACATATTGCTTAATTTTTGGTGGTTATTAAATAGTATGGGTAGGCAAGAAAAGTGCATATATCTTTTATTAGCATAAACTTACCCAAATGCGCTCTTGCATATTTAAGGCATTCAAAGTAATAATATTTCACAGCATTAATACAGTTATGTACTAGACTGGACAATGGTAAGCAGAGCCAGTACTTATATCAACAATGGCCTTATCTGTGTGAAGTTTGTATGTTCTCCCTGTGTTTGCGTGGGTTTCCTCCGGGTGCTGTGGTTTCCTCCCACACTCCAAAAAACATACTGTTAGGTTAATTGGCTGCTATCAAAATTGACCCTAGTCTCTCCCTCTCTGTCTGTGTGTGAGTGTGTGTCTATATTAGGGAATTTAGACTGTAAGCTCCAATAGGGTAGGGACTGATGTGAATGGGTTCTCTGTACAGCGCTGCGCTATTAGTGACACTATATAAATAAATGATAATGAGGATGATGATGATATGTGTTTACTATGCCTATACACATAGCCAGCTTTCACACTTGATTGGCAGATTAATGCATCATTATTGCTAAGTTTGATAACAGTTGTCTAATACAGTGACACTGGTAGAGAAAACCACTATAGACATTCACATAAGCAGCTCTCATCATCATCATTTATGGCATAAGACTTCTTTAATTATACTAAGTTTTTGAGCAGGTCTGCATTATACTTAATTATATAAGGGAGATGTACTTTTAGTAAAAAGTAGCTCTCCAATTTCAAAAGTACATCAACGTAGTATTAATACTTAGATTTAAAGATTTTCTGGGATAAATGAAATACATTCCCAGCAGCCATCTCCCTTTGCCTCTATCTTATTGCATATTTTGTCCTAATGTGCTTTCATATTTACATGTCACCATGTTTCCATTGGCTAGTACCTTAAAGTCAGATGTCTGTCAAGCAAACTGACCAGTGACAGAATTGCTTTGTGAGGTTTACATCTTTATGACATCAAATGCTTCACATGAAAAATGCAGTTCATTGTCAAAAATCAGCTATATTAGGAGAGTGAGAATTGTGTTTTAGCATCAATTACACACTAAATATGCTGTCATTGTGTATGTTTAATGGATGTCTTTCAGTTTTAAAGATAGACAGACGGATAGATAGATAGAAAAATAGAAAGATAGATAGATAGAAAGATAGATAGATAGATAGATAGATAGACAGACAGACAGACTGATTTCAACTGGAAGCAGTGCTTACATATTGCTTAATTTTTGGTGGTTATTAAATAGTATGGGTAGGCAAGAAAAGTGCATATATCTTTTATTAGCATAAACTTACCCAAATGCGCTCTTGCATATTTAAGGCATTCAAAGTAATAATATTTCACAGCATTAATACAGTTATGTACTAGACTGGACAATGGTAAGCAGAGCCAGTACTTATATCAACAATGGCCTTATCTGTGTGAAGTTTGTATGTTCTCCCTGTGTTTGCGTGGGTTTCCTCCGGGTGCTGTGGTTTCCTCCCACACTCCAAAAAACATACTGTTAGGTTAATTGGCTGCTATCAAAATTGACCCTAGTCTCTCCCTCTCTGTCTGTGTGTGAGTGTGTGTCTATATTAGGGAATTTAGACTGTAAGCTCCAATAGGGTAGGGACTGATGTGAATGGGTTCTCTGTACAGCGCTGCGCTATTAGTGACACTATATAAATAAATGATAATAATGAGGATGATGATGATATGTGTTTACTATGCCTATACACATAGCCAGCTTTCACACTTGATTGGCAGATTAATGCATCATTATTGCTAAGTTTGATAACAGTTGTCTAATACAGTGACACTGGTAGAGAAAACCACTATAGACATTCACATAAGCAGCTCTCATCATCATCATTTATGGCATAAGACTTCTTTAATTATACTAAGTTTTTGAGCAGGTCTGCATTATACTTAATTATATAAGGGAGATGTACTTTTAGTAAAAAGTAGCTCTCCAATTTCAAAAGTACATCAACGTAGTATTAATACTTAGATTTAAAGATTTTCTGGGATAAATGAAATACATTCCCAGCAGCCATCTCCCTTTGCCTCTATCTTATTGCATATTTTGTCCTAATGTGCTTTCATATTTACATGTCACCATGTTTCCATTGGCTAGTACCTTAAAGTCAGATGTCTGTCAAGCAAACTGACCAGTGACAGAATTGCTTTGTGAGGTTTACATCTTTATGACATCAAATGCTTCACATGAAAAATGCAGTTCATTGTCAAAAATCAGCTATATTAGGAGAGTGAGAATTGTGTTTTAGCATCAATTACACACTAAATATGCTGTCATTGTGTATGTTTAATGGATGTCTTTCAGTTTTAAAGATAGACAGACGGATAGATAGATAGAAAAATAGAAAGATAGATAGATAGAAAGATAGATAGATAGATAGATAGACAGACAGACAGACTGATTTCAACTGGAAGCAGTGCTTACATATTGCTTAATTTTTGGTGGTTATTAAATAGTATGGGTAGGCAAGAAAAGTGCATATATCTTTTATTAGCATAAACTTACCCAAATGCGCTCTTGCATATTTAAGGCATTCAAAGTAATAATATTTCACAGCATTAATACAGTTATGTACTAGACTGGACAATGGTAAGCAGAGCCAGTACTTATATCAACAATGGCCTTATCTGTGTGAAGTTTGTATGTTCTCCCTGTGTTTGCGTGGGTTTCCTCCGGGTGCTGTGGTTTCCTCCCACACTCCAAAAAACATACTGTTAGGTTAATTGGCTGCTATCAAAATTGACCCTAGTCTCTCCCTCTCTGTCTGTGTGTGAGTGTGTGTCTATATTAGGGAATTTAGACTGTAAGCTCCAATAGGGTAGGGACTGATGTGAATGGGTTCTCTGTACAGCGCTGCGCTATTAGTGACACTATATAAATAAATGATAATGAGGATGATGATGATATGTGTTTACTATGCCTATACACATAGCCAGCTTTCACACTTGATTGGCAGATTAATGCATCATTATTGCTAAGTTTGATAACAGTTGTCTAATACAGTGACACTGGTAGAGAAAACCACTATAGACATTCACATAAGCAGCTCTCATCATCATCATTTATGGCATAAGACTTCTTTAATTATACTAAGTTTTTGAGCAGGTCTGCATTATACTTAATTATATAAGGGAGATGTACTTTTAGTAAAAAGTAGCTCTCCAATTTCAAAAGTACATCAACGTAGTATTAATACTTAGATTTAAAGATTTTCTGGGATAAATGAAATACATTCCCAGCAGCCATCTCCCTTTGCCTCTATCTTATTGCATATTTTGTCCTAATGTGCTTTCATATTTACATGTCACCATGTTTCCATTGGCTAGTACCTTAAAGTCAGATGTCTGTCAAGCAAACTGACCAGTGACAGAATTGCTTTGTGAGGTTTACATCTTTATGACATCAAATGCTTCACATGAAAAATGCAGTTCATTGTCAAAAATCAGCTATATTAGGAGAGTGAGAATTGTGTTTTAGCATCAATTACACACTAAATATGCTGTCATTGTGTATGTTTAATGGATGTCTTTCAGTTTTAAAGATAGACAGACGGATAGATAGATAGAAAGATAGAAAGATAGATAGATAGAAAGATAGATAGATAGATAGATAGATAGATAGATAGATAGATAGATAGACAGACAGACAGACTGATTTCAACTGGAAGCAGTGCTTACATATTGCTTAATTTTTGGTGGTTATTAAATAGTATGGGTAGGCAAGAAAAGTGCATATATCTTTTATTAGCATAAACTTACCCAAATGCGCTCTTGCATATTTAAGGCATTCAAAGTAATAATATTTCACAGCATTAATACAGTTATGTACTAGACTGGACAATGGTAAGCAGAGCCAGTACTTATATCAACAATGGCCTTATCTGTGTGAAGTTTGTATGTTCTCCCTGTGTTTGCGTGGGTTTCCTCCCACACTCCAAAAAACATACTGTTAGGTTAATTGGCTGCTATCAAAATTGACCCTAGTCTCTCCCTCTCTGTCTGTGTGTGAGTGTGTGTCTATATTAGGGAATTTAGACTGTAAGCTCCAATAGGGTAGGGACTGATGTGAATGGGTTCTCTGTACAGCGCTGCGCTATTAGTGACACTATATAAATAAATGATAATAATGAGGATGATGATGATATGTGTTTACTATGCCTATACACATAGCCAGCTTTCACACTTGATTGGCAGATTAATGCATCATTATTGCTAAGTTTGATAACAGTTGTCTAATACAGTGACACTGGTAGAGAAAACCACTATAGACATTCACATAAGCAGCTCTCATCATCATCATTTATGGCATAAGACTTCTTTAATTATACTAAGTTTTTGAGCAGGTCTGCATTATACTTAATTATATAAGGGAGATGTACTTTTAGTAAAAAGTAGCTCTCCAATTTCAAAAGTACATCAACATAGTATTAATACTTAGATTTAAAGATTTTCTGGGATAAATGAAATACATTCCCAGCAGCCATCTCCCTTTGCCTCTATCTTATTGCATATTTTGTCCTAATGTGCTTTCATATTTACATGTCACCATGTTTCCATTGGCTAGTACCTTAAAGTCAGATGTCTGTCAAGCAAACTGACCAGTGACAGAATTGCTTTGTGAGGTTTACATCTTTATGACATCAAATGCTTCACATGAAAAATGCAGTTCATTGTCAAAAATCAGCTATATTAGGAGAGTGAGAATTGTGTTTTAGCATCAATTACACACTAAATATGCTGTCATTGTGTATGTTTAATGGATGTCTTTCAGTTTTAAAGATAGACAGACGGATAGATAGATAGAAAGATAGAAAGATAGATAGAAAGATAGATAGATAGATAGATAGATAGATAGACAGACAGACAGACAGACAGACTGATTTCAACTGGAAGCAGTGCTTACATATTGCTTAATTTTTGGTGGTTATTAAATAGTATGGGTAGGCAAGAAAAGTGCATATATCTTTTATTAGCATAAACTTACCCAAATGCGCTCTTGCATATTTAAGGCATTCAAAGTAATAATATTTCACAGCATTAATACAGTTATGTACTAGACTGGACAATGGTAAGCAGAGCCAATACTTATATCAACAATGGCCTTATCTGTGTGAAGTTTGTATGTTCTCCCTGTGTTTGCGTGGGTTTCCTCCGGGTGCTGTGGTTTCCTCCCACACTCCAAAAAACATACTGTTAGGTTAATTGGCTGCTATCAAAATTGACCCTAGTCTCTCCCTCTCTGTCTGTGTGTGAGTGTGTGTCTATATTAGGGAATTTAGACTGTAAGCTCCAATAGGGTAGGGACTGATGTGAATGGGTTCTCTGTACAGCGCTGCGCTATTAGTGACACTATATAAATAAATGATAATGAGGATGATGATGATATGTGTTTACTATGCCTATACACATAGCCAGCTTTCACACTTGATTGGCAGATTAATGCATCATTATTGCTAAGTTTGATAACAGTTGTCTAATACAGTGACACTGGTAGAGAAAACCACTATAGACATTCACATAAGCAGCTCTCATCATCATCATTTATGGCATAAGACTTCTTTAATTATACTAAGTTTTTGAGCAGGTCTGCATTATACTTAATTATATAAGGGAGATGTACTTTTAGTAAAAAGTAGCTCTCCAATTTCAAAAGTACATCAACGTAGTATTAATACTTTGACAAGTGAGGCTATTAGGACGAACGCACTTAAAGGGCGACAGGGTTTGTAACAAGCTGAATGATGACCTGGTGTGTTTTAACATGGGGTGGGGACCGACCAATGGGGGTCCATGTGGGAGGGACCTTGATAGAATATAGCAGGATGTACTTCCTGCTTTACTTCACTTGCAGCACGAGATCCAGAGGGATACCCAGCAGCGAGGAAAACGGATAAGTCCCATTTTGTGGTTTATTCTTTGTTTTATTGTATCCTTTTGCCCATTTCCATTTGCCTTTAACGTTCCCCCTCCCGTTATTATTTTAAAACCAGCCTTCTTCTTCTCCCCTTGTCTTTACCTGCCTCTCATTCGGCCTGCCCCCCCCCCTCTTCCTTCAGCCCCTCATTTACCGTTCCCGCCGTCACCCCCTCCCTTCGTTTGCCATTAGTTTCTTTCCCTCCAGCCACCAGCATAATGCCCCGTCCCAAGAGAAATGCTCCTCGCCCGGCACGCCTCAGGTCCCCCTCTCCCACCCCCTCCCGCCGCCATCTTACAGCCTCAGCCTCAGCCTCTGCCCTCCAAACCCCAGCCCTCACTCCAGACATGCCGCTAAGCGGCGATAATGCACGGCCCCCCCTGGGATCCTCTCCCGGGCACTCCCCAGCATTTCGCGCCACTAGGCGCAGCGGCGCCCCCTCCCCTCTCCCCCCGGCCGGTTCGCGCATGCGCAGAACGCGCGCTCCATCGCGCCCGGCCGGATCCAGCAGCGCAGCCAATCTATATGACATGGCTGCAGGGGCAGCCAGCGTTTCTGTCAGGGAGCTTAGCGGGCAGCCTCAGCGGTCCCAGCAAGTAGCCGTCACCCCCCCTCCCCAGGCTAACACATTAGGTGTCCTTTCAACCAGCCCTGTTGAGGATAGGAGCCATTCCCAGTTCAGATTATGTCCCATCACCCCTCCCGTGGCAGCCCACGGCTTCAGGTCACGAGGTCATAACCCTCCAGCACCCCACCAATTGCATTTCCCTCCCAGCCCATTCCTGCCCCATAGTAGTGGTGGATCAGCATGGGGGTCACAACATGGCAGAGGTCAAGAGTTCAGCAGGTCACAAGGACATACCTCGGGTCACGGGGAATTCCAGCACCATGCGGGTGGGTGGGACACACTTCCTGCCAGGGCCTCAATGGATTTCAGTGACCGGTCCGAGGCGCCTGTATGGCCCTCTTCACGCCGGCAACGCCTGTCACCTCCAGCGTCTCGCCCATACACGTCACGAAGGGTCTCTTCCCCGGGGATCGTGGCGGGTGGGTTCACCCATAGGGGTCACGGGGTCAGGACTGATAACATTATAGTCGATTATCACCACTCCAGCGGCGGTAATTTAAGTCCAGGGCCTCTCCCCCTAGGGGGGCGGGCTACCTCCGGGTTTAGCGATCGGATGCGGGAGGAATTTTCTACGTTCCCTAGCCCTGACCATTTAGCGGCTTTCAACCCGTGTAACGTAGATAGAGACATCAACGCGGCGCGGCGGCGCTTGGACTATTTGCCCAGATCTCAGCTGACTGTTCCCCTTCCCGTTTCAGAGACTACTGTTACAAATCCGGAGTCGAGGGTCGGTCGGAACGATCGTTCGGGGTCCGAGTCTCGTGATATGAGGTCGGCAGGGTCCAGGGAGGATGCGGTCCGGGACACGGCTGGTGGACAGGTCGCGGCAACTGCACTCGGGGAGACGTCTGTCGGTGCTGGGAATACCGCTCCTGTCGGTGAGTCCATTTCCGTTAACACACATAAATCACACTTGTTGGCATCACCTGTCTTATCTACCAGCAGTGGGTCCTCCGGCTCGGGGGACAGGCCCAGAAAATTAATTAAGTTGTTAGAAACAGAATTGTTAGGAAAACGGAGTAAGCACACACCCCAATCAGGAGACACAGACCAACCAGCGGCTCGTAGCGAATTGGGGCAGGTAGAATCCCTGGAAATTACACACGGCATAAGGCCTAGCGTACGTGATAGAATTAGGAGGGGCAAGTACGTGGATATGTACGCGTTAACCGGGGAAGATAGGAAGGCGCTGGCGGCCGCCTGTGAGAGGTCGGGAATGGGGGAGGAGAAATACAGATCCTTCTCTAGATGGGTTAATGCCTTCTCCATTTTCGCTACAATATATGTAGAGACCCGTCCCAGCGAACAAGCGGAGGTATGGAGGTATATGCACCTTATTAGTGGGATGTACGTAAAGGACGGCCCGGTAATTTGGAGGGCATATGACGAGCTTTTCAGGAAACGGATGAGTGGGCGTGAGAGACTTCCTCTGGGATCGAAAGACATTGACACCTGGCTGGAGTTAATGAGGCCCAGCAGTCAGTCTGCAGAGGGTAGCTCTGTCAGGCGGTTTCAAGGGCCGGGGAGGACGCAGAATGTCCTCCCCCCAAAATGAAGGTGTTATGACTTCAATGCAGGGGCCTGTCAAAGAGGCTCAGCCTGCAGATTAAGACACATTTGCACGTCATGTAACGGCCATCACCCTGCCAACGAATGCGCAAAGTCCCGTGGAAGTGGGGGACGGGGAAGAGGCTCTGGCTCAGCTCTGCCGAGTCAAGGGGCCGTCGCCAATTGATTTGGTTGAGCTGGATAAGTGGCTGGGGTGGTTTGATGATAAGGTGACTGGGTCCCTTCTCCATGACGGCTTTCATTTTGGCTTTAAACTCCCGGTCCAAGGTAGCGTTTCCTCGGCAGCTCCGGTTAATCTGAAATCGGCGCTCGCTTTCCCAGAAGTATTAGACGAAAAAATAGGGAAGGAGGTTGGTTTGGGTCGCATGATTGGCCCGTTCCGACTTCCTCCTATTCCCAATCTGATTTTGTCCCCAGTAGGGGTAGTTCCCAAAAAAGCGGTAGGAAAGTTTAGATTGATCCAGCACTTGTCTCATCCTGCCGGTAAATCCGTGAATGACGCAATTGACGTTAATCTCAGTTCTGTCAGTTATCAGTCATTCGAATCGGCCCTAGCGCTGGTCCAGGAATGCGGCAGGGGCTCCTTGTTGGCCAAAGTGGATATCGAATCGGCGTTCAGATTGCTGCCCCTTCACCCTGAGTCGTATCAATTCATGGGTTTCCGGCATCGTGGTGAATACTACATCGATCGCTGCCTGCCCATGGGTTGTTCGATCTCATGCGCACTGTTCGAGAAATTTAGCGGTTTCTTGCATTGGTGCATTCAGGCCGGGACAGGGTGTCGGTGGATCGCGCATTATCTTGACGACTTCCTGGTTATCGGGCCGCCTGGTACCACGGTTTGTCGAGATACGCTTTTTTCCACGGAGGCCTTGTTTAGGGTTTTAGGCGTTCCCATCGCAGCAGACAAGACGGAGGACCCAATTACATGTCTCTCATTCCTCGGGATCGAGATTGACACGCTAGCAGGGATATGCAGGCTTCCAGCAGACAAGGTTACAAAGATGTATGAGGCTATCACAGAAGTGCTAGGGGCAAACGTTAGTACCCTGAGGTCGATACAGTCCCTGTTAGGGCGGTTCAACTTTGCCTGCCGTGTAATACCCATGGGGAGGGTTTTCTGTAGGAAGCTCCAAAGAGCCACAGCAGGTAGGAGTAGGCCACATGCAGTCATACAACTATCCAAGGTGGTTAGGGAGGATCTTCAGATATGGCTCATTTTTCTTAGGGGTTTTAATGGCAAGCGTATTTGGCCGTCACCTCCAGTAACAAACGGGGAAATTAACTTGTTCACAGACGCTGCTGGGGCATCCGGCTTTGGGGCTTATCTGGATGGACACTGGTGTGCAGATAGCTGGCCCGATGATTGGCACAGGGATGGGACCACTAGGAACTTGTTGGTTCTTGAATTATTCCCGATTGTGGTGGCAATTGAATTATGGGCACCCGTTTTGCGGGGTAGGCACATAGTTTTTTGGTGTGACAATTTGGGGGTGGTCCAGTCCATCAACAAGCAGAGTGCATCGGCCTACCAGGCAATATTGCTCTTGCGGCACCTAGTGTTGCGCTGTTTGCAGAATGACATTTCATTCAGGGCGAGGCATGTTCCGGGGGTGCAGAATAGCCTAGCAGATGCGTTGTCCCGATTCCACTGGGACAGGTTTCGCAGCCTTGCTCCTCACGCAGACCGTGTTGGTACCCCGTGTCCCCCTTGTGTTTGGCAGATCATCAAGCCGGCATAAGAGGCCTCGCGGAACAAGCGGTAGCTCCCTCCACCCTGAGATCCTATCAGGCGTCATGGAGACGGTGGTCGTTGTTCAGCAGGCAGAAAGACCAATCCGAGGCAGGTCAGAGAGATGCTATGCTAGCCTTTATGTGGGACAGATATTCCGAAGGTGATTCTAAGACCTCTATGGCATCTACCCTGGCTGGTATATCATTTATGGCCAAGCTGCAGGGTTACCCGGACGTTACCAAACAATTTTTAATTAATAAGGCCTTGAAGGGTTGGGGGAGAATCCGTCCTTCTCATAGCGATGCCCGTTTACCAATTACCCTTAACATCTTGGAGGATTTGATACGGAGAGTGGGTTTGGTTACCTCGGACGAATACGAGAAGCTTTTATTTAGTTTGGCTTTTTCCATGGCCTTTTTTGGGGCTTTTCGCATTTCGGAGCTGGTAGCTAGGTCCAGAGGGCATCAAGAGTCTGGGTTGAGAGCAGAACATGTCAGTCTGGGCGAAGGGACCTTTGCCTGCAAAATAGTTAGATCTAAGACTGATCAGAGCGGGAAGGGATCGTGGGTGCAGTTAGCTCCTCAACAGCTTCAGCATATCTGCCCGTTTAGGCTGGCGTCACAGTTTATGAGCAGGAGACCCCAGGCCAACTTGTTTCTGTGTCACAGTAATAGCATTCCTCTGACTAAATATCAATTTGCGGCCATTTTAAAGCGGACCTTACAGTCGCTTAATTTAAACAGCACCTTATACGGGACTCACTCATTTAGGATCGGGGCAGCTACATCTGCCGCTTTGGCTGGATCTTCTAACGAAGCTATAAAAGCTTTGGGCCGCTGGAAGTCCACGGCTTACCAGTCTTATGTGAGAATTGACAAAGTTATTGATTGAATGTTGTGTTGTTTAACAATTTATTGTGATTTGCAGTTTTTCTTTTCACACTTTCCTTCTCGTCTGAGCCTTCAAACCATCCCATCCCACTTCCCTTACCCATCCCATCTTCCCCTCCACTTGGTGGGCTACCCTGGGCTTTTCCGCTCGCCGCTTTAACGCGGGGGCGCGAAGGGATTTTCACCCGGGTTTCCCTGGGCGTAAGTCCTGATTAGTGGTGTGCAGCCGGGGTTTTTCCGGGTGTTGTTTACCTTCGCCTGGGTGGTCTGCTCCCTGTTTGTGTCTACCTTCCCTTACCCCCCTTCGTGTTACGTTTTTCTGTTAACAAGCACTTATCCTTCTTATACCTGTATACCACGCCTGTCTGTCTGCCCAATTCAATGATTTCATGCTAACATGGGTTCTCTGATTTCAGGTGATGGTGTTAGAACTAAGACGGTGTGGATCATCGGTCATTCGTTTGTTTTTTGGGCCGCTGGCCACCCCAGGTCAAAAAGTATCTCGGATAATTGCGGCACGGTGATTAGATGGTGGGGTAAAAGAGGTTTAGGCTGGCAGGACCTTATTCCGTGGTTGACTAGGCTCATAAAACAACAAGGCCCACCGGACGTTCTGGTTGTACATGCGGGAGGTAACGATTTAGGTAAGGGTAAATCATTAGATCTCATCGTTAAAATCAGAGAGGACCTACGTCAAATACATGAGGCGTGGCCAGACATCACTATTGGTTGGTCAGCACTCATTCCCCGTTTAGTATGGAGGACAGCCATTCCTATAAAAAAGATGACGGCTATGGTTAGGAAGCTAAATAGTGCCATCCGAAAAATAGTACGGTCCATGGGAGGCATAGTCATAGACCACCCGGGGTTAGGGGTAGAGGCACCACATCTTTTTAGACGGGACGGCGTTCACCTTAATGAAGAGGGTATGGGTTTCTTTATAGACAGGATTTACGGGGGAGTGGAGGCGTGTTTCGGTTAGTTGGTGGCGGGCTGCGGCGTCTGTAGGGCGCAGCGGGGTAGGAAGGCACTGCGTTCAGCGGCTGATTAGTGGGCGCACTGGTAGTTGGTCGTAGGTCACTGCCCCCTTTGATGTAACAGTAACTCCTTTTGGTCCTTCGGTGAGGAGGGTCCCTGTCCGGCTCGGTGAGGGAGGGCAGCGTGAGTTGTAAGGGGCAGTCACTCTGACGCCAACTCAGCGCTATGTATGTAGGGATTTGTTCCCCCGTGTTTTTTGCGGACTTACGGCAGTTTGCGCCAGTCCATTAAGTAATCGTGTGTGATCAGCTCGTGAGCTGTCCCGCAGTGCTCTTTCTCCGCCACCATAGGTTAGTTAATATAAAATCCTTATAATAAAATTCCTGCCAAGGTTTAATAACTTATTCAGGTCTCCGTGTCTTTATTTGCATGCTATGGTATAAAGTTAAGGTTAATGTGAAGTTTGTGGTAACATACACAGTGAGCCCTTTATGACAAGTGAGGCTATTAGGACGAACGCACTTAAAGGGCGACAGGGTTTGTAACAAGCTGAATGATGACCTGGTGTGTTTTAACATGGGGTGGGGACCGACCAATGGGGGTCCATGTGGGAGGGACCTTCATAGAATATAGCAGGATGTACTTCCTGCTTTACTTCACTTGCAGCACGAGATCCCACCCACCCATCCCTCAAGTTAGTCCGGGGTTTTTGTCAATGGTGGGGTAGGAAGGCACTGCGTTCAGCGGCTGATTAGTGGGCGCACTGGTAGTTGGTCGTAGGTCACTGCCCCCTTTGATGTAACAGTAACTCCTTTTGGTCCTTCGGTGAGGAGGGTCCCTGTCCGGCTCGGTGAGGGAGGGCAGCGTGAGTTGTAAGGGGCAGTCACTCTGACGCCAACTCAGCGCTATGTATGTAGGGATTTGTTCCCCCGTGTTTTTTGCGGACTTACGGCGGTTTGCGCCAGTCCATTAAGTAATCGTGTGTGATCAGCTCGTGAGCTGTCCCGCAGTGCTCTTTCTCCGCCACCATAGGTTAGTTAATATAAAATCCTTATAATAAAATTCCTGCCAAGGTTTAATAACTTATTCAGGTCTCCGTGTCTTTATTTGCATGCTATGGTATAAAGTTAAGGTTAATGTGAAGTTTGTGGTAACATACACAGTGAGCCCTTTAAGATTTAAAGATTTTCTGGGATAAATGAAATACATTCCCAGCAGCCATCTCCCTTTGCCTCTATCTTATTGCATATTTTGTCCTAATGTGCTTTCATATTTACATGTCACCATGTTTCCATTGGCTAGTACCTTAAAGTCAGATGTCTGTCAAGCAAACTGACCAGTGACAGAATTGCTTTGTGAGGTTTACATCTTTATGACATCAAATGCTTCACATGAAAAATGCAGTTCATTGTCAAAAATCAGCTATATTAGGAGAGTGAGAATTGTGTTTTAGCATCAATTACACACTAAATATGCTGTCATTGTGTATGTTTAATGGATGTCTTTCAGTTTTAAAGATAGACAGACGGATAGATAGATAGAAAGATAGAAAGATAGATAGATAGATAGATAGATAGATAGATAGATAGATAGACAGACAGACAGACTGATTTCAACTGGAAGCAGTGCTTACATATTGCTTAATTTTTGGTGGTTATTAAATAGTATGGGTAGGCAAGAAAAGTGCATATATCTTTTATTAGCATAAACTTACCCAAATGCGCTCTTGCATATTTAAGGCATTCAAAGTAATAATATTTCACAGCATTAATACAGTTATGTACTAGACTGGACAATGGTAAGCAGAGCCAGTACTTATATCAACAATGGCCTTATCTGTGTGAAGTTTGTATGTTCTCCCTGTGTTTGCGTGGGTTTCCTCCGGGTGCTGTGGTTTCCTCCCACACTCCAAAAAACATACTGTTAGGTTAATTGGCTGCTATCAAAATTGACCCTAGTCTCTCCCTCTCTGTCTGTGTGTGAGTGTGTGTCTATATTAGGGAATTTAGACTGTAAGCTCCAATAGGGTAGGGACTGATGTGAATGGGTTCTCTGTACAGCGCTGCGCTATTAGTGACACTATATAAATAAATGATAATGAGGATGATGATGATATGTGTTTACTATGCCTATACACATAGCCAGCTTTCACACTTGATTGGCAGATTAATGCATCATTATTGCTAAGTTTGATAACAGTTGTCTAATACAGTGACACTGGTAGAGAAAACCACTATAGACATTCACATAAGCAGCTCTCATCATCATCATTTATGGCATAAGACTTCTTTAATTATACTAAGTTTTTGAGCAGGTCTGCATTATACTTAATTATATAAGGGAGATGTACTTTTAGTAAAAAGTAGCTCTCCAATTTCAAAAGTACATCAACGTAGTATTAATACTTAGATTTAAAGATTTTCTGGGATAAATGAAATACATTCCCAGCAGCCATCTCCCTTTGCCTCTATCTTATTGCATATTTTGTCCTAATGTGCTTTCATATTTACATGTCACCATGTTTCCATTGGCTAGTACCTTAAAGTCAGATGTCTGTCAAGCAAACTGACCAGTGACAGAATTGCTTTGTGAGGTTTACATCTTTATGACATCAAATGCTTCACATGAAAAATGCAGTTCATTGTCAAAAATCAGCTATATTAGGAGAGTGAGAATTGTGTTTTAGCATCAATTACACACTAAATATGCTGTCATTGTGTATGTTTAATGGATGTCTTTCAGTTTTAAAGATAGACAGACGGATAGATAGATAGAAAGATAGATAGATAGATAGATAGATAGACAGACAGACAGACTGATTTCAACTGGAAGCAGTGCTTACATATTGCTTAATTTTTGGTGGTTATTAAATAGTATGGGTAGGCAAGAAAAGTGCATATATCTTTTATTAGCATAAACTTACCCAAATGCGCTCTTGCATATTTAAGGCATTCAAAGTAATAATATTTCACAGCATTAATACAGTTATGTACTAGACTGGACAATGGTAAGCAGAGCCAGTACTTATATCAACAATGGCCTTATCTGTGTGAAGTTTGTATGTTCTCCCTGTGTTTGCGTGGGTTTCCTCCGGGTGCTGTGGTTTCCTCCCACACTCCAAAAAACATACTGTTAGGTTAATTGGCTGCTATCAAAATTGACCCTAGTCTCTCCCTCTCTGTCTGTGTGTGAGTGTGTGTCTATATTAGGGAATTTAGACTGTAAGCTCCAATAGGGTAGGGACTGATGTGAATGGGTTCTCTGTACAGCGCTGCGCTATTAGTGACACTATATAAATAAATGATAATGAGGATGATGATGATATGTGTTTACTATGCCTATACACATAGCCAGCTTTCACACTTGATTGGCAGATTAATGCATCATTATTGCTAAGTTTGATAACAGTTGTCTAATACAGTGACACTGGTAGAGAAAACCACTATAGACATTCACATAAGCAGCTCTCATCATCATCATTTATGGCATAAGACTTCTTTAATTATACTAAGTTTTTGAGCAGGTCTGCATTATACTTAATTATATAAGGGAGATGTACTTTTAGTAAAAAGTAGCTCTCCAATTTCAAAAGTACATCAACGTAGTATTAATACTTAGATTTAAAGATTTTCTGGGATAAATGAAATACATTCCCAGCAGCCATCTCCCTTTGCCTCTATCTTATTGCATATTTTGTCCTAATGTGCTTTCATATTTACATGTCACCATGTTTCCATTGGCTAGTACCTTAAAGTCAGATGTCTGTCAAGCAAACTGACCAGTGACAGAATTGCTTTGTGAGGTTTACATCTTTATGACATCAAATGCTTCACATGAAAAATGCAGTTCATTGTCAAAAATCAGCTATATTAGGAGAGTGAGAATTGTGTTTTAGCATCAATTACACACTAAATATGCTGTCATTGTGTATGTTTAATGGATGTCTTTCAGTTTTAAAGATAGACAGACGGATAGAAAGATAGAAAGATAGATAGATAGAAAGATAGATAGATAGATAGATAGACAGACAGACTGACAGACTGATTTCAACTGGAAGCAGTGCTTACATATTGCTTAATTTTTGGTGGTTATTAAATAGTATGGGTAGGCAAGAAAAGTGCATATATCTTTTATTAGCATAAACTTACCCAAATGCGCTCTTGCATATTTAAGGCATTCAAAGTAATAATATTTCACAGCATTAATACAGTTATGTACTAGACTGGACAATGGTAAGCAGAGCCAGTACTTATATCAACAATGGCCTTATCTGTGTGAAGTTTGTATGTTCTCCCTGTGTTTGCGTGGGTTTCCTCCGGGTGCTGTGGTTTCCTCCCACACTCCAAAAAACATACTGTTAGGTTAATTGGCTGCTATCAAAATTGACCCTAGTCTCTCCCTCTCTGTCTGTGTGTGAGTGTGTGTCTATATTAGGGAATTTAGACTGTAAGCTCCAATAGGGTAGGGACTGATGTGAATGGGTTCTCTGTACAGCGCTGCGCTATTAGTGACACTATATAAATAAATGATAATGAGGATGATGATGATATGTGTTTACTATGCCTATACACATAGCCAGCTTTCACACTTGATTGGCAGATTAATGCATCATTATTGCTAAGTTTGATAACAGTTGTCTAATACAGTGACACTGGTAGAGAAAACCACTATAGACATTCACATAAGCAGCTCTCATCATCATCATTTATGGCATAAGACTTCTTTAATTATACTAAGTTTTTGAGCAGGTCTGCATTATACTTAATTATATAAGGGAGATGTACTTTTAGTAAAAAGTAGCTCTCCAATTTCAAAAGTACATCAACGTAGTATTAATACTTAGATTTAAAGATTTTCTGGGATAAATGAAATACATTCCCAGCAGCCATCTCCCTTTGCCTCTATCTTATTGCATATTTTGTCCTAATGTGCTTTCATATTTACATGTCACCATGTTTCCATTGGCTAGTACCTTAAAGTCAGATGTCTGTCAAGCAAACTGACCAGTGACAGAATTGCTTTGTGAGGTTTACATCTTTATGACATCAAATGCTTCACATGAAAAATGCAGTTCATTGTCAAAAATCAGCTATATTAGGAGAGTGAGAATTGTGTTTTAGCATCAATTACACACTAAATATGCTGTCATTGTGTATGTTTAATGGATGTCTTTCAGTTTTAAAGATAGACAGACGGATAGAAAGATAGAAAGATAGATAGATAGAAAGATAGATAGATAGATAGATAGATAGACAGACAGACTGACAGACTGATTTCAACTGGAAGCAGTGCTTACATATTGCTTAATTTTTGGTGGTTATTAAATAGTATGGGTAGGCAAGAAAAGTGCATATATCTTTTATTAGCATAAACTTACCCAAATGCGCTCTTGCATATTTAAGGCATTCAAAGTAATAATATTTCACAGCATTAATACAGTTATGTACTAGACTGGACAATGGTAAGCAGAGCCAGTACTTATATCAACAATGGCCTTATCTGTGTGAAGTTTGTATGTTCTCCCTGTGTTTGCGTGGGTTTCCTCCGGGTGCTGTGGTTTCCTCCCACACTCCAAAAAACATACTGTTAGGTTAATTGGCTGCTATCAAAATTGACCCTAGTCTCTCCCTCTCTGTCTGTGTGTGAGTGTGTGTCTATATTAGGGAATTTAGACTGTAAGCTCCAATAGGGTAGGGACTGATGTGAATGGGTTCTCTGTACAGCGCTGCGCTATTAGTGACACTATATAAATAAATGATAATGAGGATGATGATGCTATGTGTTTACTATGCCTATACACATAGCCAGCTTTCACACTTGATTGGCAGATTAATGCATCATTATTGCTAAGTTTGATAACAGTTGTCTAATACAGTGACACTGGTAGAGAAAACCACTATAGACATTCACATAAGCAGCTCTCATCATCATCATTTATGGCATAAGACTTCTTTAATTATACTAAGTTTTTGAGCAGGTCTGCATTATACTTAATTATATAAGGGAGATGTACTTTTAGTAAAAAGTAGCTCTCCAATTTCAAAAGTACATCAACGTAGTATTAATACTTAGATTTAAAGATTTTCTGGGATAAATGAAATACATTCCCAGCAGCCATCTCCCTTTGCCTCTATCTTATTGCATATTTTGTCCTAATGTGCTTTCATATTTACATGTCACCATGTTTCCATTGGCTAGTACCTTAAAGTCAGATGTCTGTCAAGCAAACTGACCAGTGACAGAATTGCTTTGTGAGGTTTACATCTTTATGACATCAAATGCTTCACATGAAAAATGCAGTTCATTGTCAAAAATCAGCTATATTAGGAGAGTGAGAATTGTGTTTTAGCATCAATTACACACTAAATATGCTGTCATTGTGTATGTTTAATGGATGTCTTTCAGTTTTAAAGATAGACAGACGGATAGATAGATAGAAAGATAGATAGATAGATAGATAGAAAGATAGATAGATAGATAGACAGACAGACTGATTTCAACTGGAAGCAGTGCTTACATATTGCTTAATTTTTGGTGGTTATTAAATAGTATGGGTAGGCAAGAAAAGTGCATATATCTTTTATTAGCATAAACTTACCCAAATGCGCTCTTGCATATTTAAGGCATTCAAAGTAATAATATTTCACAGCATTAATACAGTTATGTACTAGACTGGACAATGGTAAGCAGAGCCAGTACTTATATCAACAATGGCCTTATCTGTGTGAAGTTTGTATGTTCTCCCTGTGTTTGCGTGGGTTTCCTCCGGGTGCTGTGGTTTCCTCCCACACTCCAAAAAACATACTGTTAGGTTAATTGGCTGCTATCAAAATTGACCCTAGTCTCTCCCTCTCTGTCTGTGTGTGAGTGTGTGTCTATATTAGGGAATTTAGACTGTAAGCTCCAATAGGGTAGGGACTGATGTGAATGGGTTCTCTGTACAGCGCTGCGCTATTAGTGACACTATATAAATAAATGATAATGAGGATGATGATGATATGTGTTTACTATGCCTATACACATAGCCAGCTTTCACACTTGATTGGCAGATTAATGCATCATTATTGCTAAGTTTGATAACAGTTGTCTAATACAGTGACACTGGTAGAGAAAACCACTATAGACATTCACATAAGCAGCTCTCATCATCATCATTTATGGCATAAGACTTCTTTAATTATACTAAGTTTTTGAGCAGGTCTGCATTATACTTAATTATATAAGGGAGATGTACTTTTAGTAAAAAGTAGCTCTCCAATTTCAAAAGTACATCAACGTAGTATTAATACTTAGATTTAAAGATTTTCTGGGATAAATGAAATACATTCCCAGCAGCCATCTCCCTTTGCCTCTATCTTATTGCATATTTTGTCCTAATGTGCTTTCATATTTACATGTCACCATGTTTCCATTGGCTAGTACCTTAAAGTCAGATGTCTGTCAAGCAAACTGACCAGTGACAGAATTGCTTTGTGAGGTTTACATCTTTATGACATCAAATGCTTCACATGAAAAATGCAGTTCATTGTCAAAAATCAGCTATATTAGGAGAGTGAGAATTGTGTTTTAGCATCAATTACACACTAAATATGCTGTCATTGTGTATGTTTAATGGATGTCTTTCAGTTTTAAAGATAGACAGACGGATAGAAAGATAGAAAGATAGATAGATAGAAAGATAGATAGATAGATAGATAGACAGACAGACTGACAGACTGATTTCAACTGGAAGCAGTGCTTACATATTGCTTAATTTTTGGTGGTTATTAAATAGTATGGGTAGGCAAGAAAAGTGCATATATCTTTTATTAGCATAAACTTACCCAAATGCGCTCTTGCATATTTAAGGCATTCAAAGTAATAATATTTCACAGCATTAATACAGTTATGTACTAGACTGGACAATGGTAAGCAGAGCCAGTACTTATATCAACAATGGCCTTATCTGTGTGAAGTTTGTATGTTCTCCCTGTGTTTGCGTGGGTTTCCTCCGGGTGCTGTGGTTTCCTCCCACACTCCAAAAAACATACTGTTAGGTTAATTGGCTGCTATCAAAATTGACCCTAGTCTCTCCCTCTCTGTCTGTGTGTGAGTGTGTGTCTATATTAGGGAATTTAGACTGTAAGCTCCAATAGGGTAGGGACTGATGTGAATGGGTTCTCTGTACAGCGCTGCGCTATTAGTGACACTATATAAATAAATGATAATGAGGATGATGATGCTATGTGTTTACTATGCCTATACACATAGCCAGCTTTCACACTTGATTGGCAGATTAATGCATCATTATTGCTAAGTTTGATAACAGTTGTCTAATACAGTGACACTGGTAGAGAAAACCACTATAGACATTCACATAAGCAGCTCTCATCATCATCATTTATGGCATAAGACTTCTTTAATTATACTAAGTTTTTGAGCAGGTCTGCATTATACTTAATTATATAAGGGAGATGTACTTTTAGTAAAAAGTAGCTCTCCAATTTCAAAAGTACATCAACGTAGTATTAATACTTAGATTTAAAGATTTTCTGGGATAAATGAAATACATTCCCAGCAGCCATCTCCCTTTGCCTCTATCTTATTGCATATTTTGTCCTAATGTGCTTTCATATTTACATGTCACCATGTTTCCATTGGCTAGTACCTTAAAGTCAGATGTCTGTCAAGCAAACTGACCAGTGACAGAATTGCTTTGTGAGGTTTACATCTTTATGACATCAAATGCTTCACATGAAAAATGCAGTTCATTGTCAAAAATCAGCTATATTAGGAGAGTGAGAATTGTGTTTTAGCATCAATTACACACTAAATATGCTGTCATTGTGTATGTTTAATGGATGTCTTTCAGTTTTAAAGATAGACAGACGGATAGATAGATAGAAAGATAGATAGATAGATAGATAGAAAGATAGATAGATAGATAGACAGACAGACTGATTTCAACTGGAAGCAGTGCTTACATATTGCTTAATTTTTGGTGGTTATTAAATAGTATGGGTAGGCAAGAAAAGTGCATATATCTTTTATTAGCATAAACTTACCCAAATGCGCTCTTGCATATTTAAGGCATTCAAAGTAATAATATTTCACAGCATTAATACAGTTATGTACTAGACTGGACAATGGTAAGCAGAGCCAGTACTTATATCAACAATGGCCTTATCTGTGTGAAGTTTGTATGTTCTCCCTGTGTTTGCGTGGGTTTCCTCCGGGTGCTGTGGTTTCCTCCCACACTCCAAAAAACATACTGTTAGGTTAATTGGCTGCTATCAAAATTGACCCTAGTCTCTCCCTCTCTGTCTGTGTGTGAGTGTGTGTCTATATTAGGGAATTTAGACTGTAAGCTCCAATAGGGTAGGGACTGATGTGAATGGGTTCTCTGTACAGCGCTGCGCTATTAGTGACACTATATAAATAAATGATAATGAGGATGATGATGATATGTGTTTACTATGCCTATACACATAGCCAGCTTTCACACTTGATTGGCAGATTAATGCATCATTATTGCTAAGTTTGATAACAGTTGTCTAATACAATGACACTGGTAGAGAAAACCACTATAGACATTCACATAAGCAGCTCTCATCATCATCATTTATTGCATAAGACTTCTTTAATTATACTAAGTTTTTGAGCAGGTCTGCATTATACTTAATTATATAAGGGAGATGTACTTTTAGTAAAAAGTAGCTCTCCAATTTCAAAAGTACATCAACGTAGTATTAATACTTAGATTTAAAGATTTTCTGGGATAAATGAAATACATTCCCAGCAGCCATCTCCCTTTGCCTCTATCTTATTGCATATTTTGTCCTAATGTGCTTTCATATTTACATGTCACCATGTTTCCATTGGCTAGTACCTTAAAGTCAGATGTCTGTCAAGCAAACTGACCAGTGACAGAATTGCTTTGTGAGGTTTACATCTTTATGACATCAAATGCTTCACATGAAAAATGCAGTTCATTGTCAAAAATCAGCTATATTAGGAGAGTGAGAATTGTGTTTTAGCATCAATTACACACTAAATATGCTGTCATTGTGTATGTTTAATGGATGTCTTTCAGTTTTAAAGATAGACAGACGGATAGATAGATAGAAAGATAGAAAGATAGATAGATAGATAGACAGACAGACAGACTGATTTCAACTGGAAGCAGTGCTTACATATTGCTTAATTTTTGGTGGTTATTAAATAGTATGGGTAGGCAAGAAAAGTGCATATATCTTTTATTAGCATAAACTTACCCAAATGCGCTCTTGCATATTTAAGGCATTCAAAGTAATAATATTTCACAGCATTAATACAGTTATGTACTAGACTGGACAATGGTAAGCAGAGCCAGTACTTATATCAACAATGGCCTTATCTGTGTGAAGTTTGTATGTTCTCCCTGTGTTTGCGTGGGTTTCCTCCGGGTGCTGTGGTTTCCTCCCACACTCCAAAAAACATACTGTTAGGTTAATTGGCTGCTATCAAAATTGACCCTAGTCTCTCCCTCTCTGTCTATGTGTGAGTGTGTGTCTATATTAGGGAATTTAGACTGTAAGCTCCAATAGGGTAGGGACTGATGTGAATGGGTTCTCTGTACAGCGCTGCGCTATTAGTGACACTATATAAATAAATGATAATGAGGATGATGATGATATGTGTTTACTATGCCTATACACATAGCCAGCTTTCACACTTGATTGGCAGATTAATGCATCATTATTGCTAAGTTTGATAACAGTTGTCTAATACAGTGACACTGGTAGAGAAAACCACTATAGACATTCACATAAGCAGCTCTCATCATCATCATTTATTGCATAAGACTTCTTTAATTATACTAAGTTTTTGAGCAGGTCTGCATTATACTTAATTATATAAGGGAGATGTACTTTTAGTAAAAAGTAGCTCTCCAATTTCAAAAGTACATCAACGTAGTATTAATACTTAGATTTAAAGATTTTCTGGGATAAATGAAATACATTCCCAGCAGCCATCTCCCTTTGCCTCTATCTTATTGCATATTTTGTCCTAATGTGCTTTCATATTTACATGTCACCATGTTTCCATTGGCTAGTACCTTAAAGTCAGATGTCTGTCAAGCAAACTGACCAGTGACAGAATTGCTTTGTGAGGTTTACATCTTTATGACATCAAATGCTTCACATGAAAAATGCAGTTCATTGTCAAAAATCAGCTATATTAGGAGAGTGAGAATTGTGTTTTAGCATCAATTACACACTAAATATGCTGTCATTGTGTATGTTTAATGGATGTCTTTCAGTTTTAAAGATAGACAGACCGATAGATAGATAGAAAGATAGAAAGATAGATAGATAGAAAGATAGATAGATAGACAGACAGACTGATTTCAACTGGAAGCAGTGCTTACATATTGCTTAATTTTTGGTGGTTATTAAATAGTATGGGTAGGCAAGAAAAGTGCATATATCTTTTATTAGCATAAACTTACCCAAATGCGCTCTTGCATATTTAAGGCATTCAAAGTAATAATATTTCACAGCATTAATACAGTTATGTACTAGACTGGACAATGGTAAGCAGAGCCAGTACTTATATCAACAATGGCCTTATCTGTGTGAAGTTTGTATGTTCTCCCTGTGTTTGCGTGGGTTTCCTCCGGGTGCTGTGGTTTCCTCCCACACTCCAAAAAACATACTGTTAGGTTAATTGGCTGCTATCAAAATTGACCCTAGTCTCTCCCTCTCTGTCTATGTGTGAGTGTGTGTCTATATTAGGGAATTTAGACTGTAAGCTCCAATAGGGTAGGGACTGATGTGAATGGGTTCTCTGTACAGCGCTGCGCTATTAGTGACACTATATAAATAAATGATAATGAGGATGATGATGATATGTGTTTACTATGCCTATACACATAGCCAGCTTTCACACTTGATTGGCAGATTAATGCATCATTATTGCTAAGTTTGATAACAGTTGTCTAATACAGTGACACTGGTAGAGAAAACCACTATAGACATTCACATAAGCAGCTCTCATCATCATCATTTATTGCATAAGACTTCTTTAATTATACTAAGTTTTTGAGCAGGTCTGCATTATACTTAATTATATAAGGGAGATGTACTTTTAGTAAAAAGTAGCTCTCCAATTTCAAAAGTACATCAACGTAGTATTAATACTTAGATTTAAAGATTTTCTGGGATAAATGAAATACATTCCCAGCAGCCATCTCCCTTTGCCTCTATCTTATTGCATATTTTGTCCTAATGTGCTTTCATATTTACATGTCACCATGTTTCCATTGGCTAGTACCTTAAAGTCAGATGTCTGTCAAGCAAACTGACCAGTGACAGAATTGCTTTGTGAGGTTTACATCTTTGACATCAAATGCTTCACATGAAAAATGCAGTTCATTGTCAAAAATCAGCTATATTAGGAAAGTGAGAATTGTGTTTTAGCATCAATTACACACTAAATATGCTGTCATTGTGTATGTTTAATGGATGTCTTTCAGTTTTAAAGATAGACAGACCGATAGAAAGATAGAAAGATAGATAGATAGATAGAAAGATAGATAGATAGATAGATAGATAGATAGACAGACAGACAGACTGATTTCAACTGGAAGCAGTGCTTACATATTGCTTATATTTTGGTGGTTATTAAATAGTATGGGTAGGCAAGAAAAGTGCATATATCTTTTATTAGCATAAACTTACCCAAATGCGCTCTTGCATATTTAAGGCATTCAAAGTAATAATATTTCACAGCATTAATACAGTTATGTACTAGACTGGACAATGGTAAGCAGAGCCAGTACTTATATCAACAATGGCCTTATCTGTGTGAAGTTTGTATGTTCTCCCTGTGTTTGCGTGGGTTTCCTCCCACACTCCAAAAAACATACTGTTAGGTTAATTGGCTGCTATCAAAATTGACCCTAGTCTCTCCCTCTCTGTCTGTGTGTGAGTGTGTGTCTATATTAGGGAATTTAGACTGTAAGCTCCAATAGGGTAGGGACTGATGTGAATGGGTTCTCTGTACAGCGCTGCGCTATTAGTGACACTATATAAATAAATGATAATGAGGATGATGATGATATGTGTTTACTATGCCTATACACATAGCCAGCTTTCACACTTGATTGGCAGATTAATGCATCATTATTGCTAAGTTTGATAACAGTTGTCTAATACAGTGACACTGGTAGAGAAAACCACTATAGACATTCACATAAGCAGCTCTCATCATCATCATTTATGGCATAAGACTTCTTTAATTATACTAAGTTTTTGAGCAGGTCTGCATTATACTTAATTATATAAGGGAGATGTACTTTTAGTAAAAAGTAGCTCTCCAATTTCAAAAGTACATCAACGTAGTATTAATACTTAGATTTAAAGATTTTCTGGGATAAATGAAATACATTCCCAGCAGCCATCTCCCTTTGCCTCTATCTTATTGCATATTTTGTCCTAATGTGCTTTCATATTTACATGTCACCATGTTTCCATTGGCTAGTACCTTAAAGTCAGATGTCTGTCAAGCAAACTGACCAGTGACAGAATTGCTTTGTGAGGTTTACATCTTTATGACATCAAATGCTTCACATGAAAAATGCAGTTCATTGTCAAAAATCAGCTATATTAGGAGAGTGAGAATTGTGTTTTAGCATCAATTACACACTAAATATGCTGTCATTGTGTATGTTTAATGGATGTCTTTCAGTTTTAAAGATAGACAGACCGATAGATAGATAGAAAGATAGAAAGATAGATAGATAGAAAGATAGATAGATAGACAGACAGACTGATTTCAACTGGAAGCAGTGCTTACATATTGCTTAATTTTTGGTGGTTATTAAATAGTATGGGTAGGCAAGAAAAGTGCATATATCTTTTATTAGCATAAACTTACCCAAATGCGCTCTTGCATATTTAAGGCATTCAAAGTAATAATATTTCACAGCATTAATACAGTTATGTACTAGACTGGACAATGGTAAGCAGAGCCAGTACTTATATCAACAATGGCCTTATCTGTGTGAAGTTTGTATGTTCTCCCTGTGTTTGCGTGGGTTTCCTCCGGGTGCTGTGGTTTCCTCCCACACTCCAAAAAACATACTGTTAGGTTAATTGGCTGCTATCAAAATTGACCCTAGTCTCTCCCTCTCTGTCTATGTGTGAGTGTGTGTCTATATTAGGGAATTTAGACTGTAAGCTCCAATAGGGTAGGGACTGATGTGAATGGGTTCTCTGTACAGCGCTGCGCTATTAGTGACACTATATAAATAAATGATAATGAGGATGATGATGATATGTGTTTACTATGCCTATACACATAGCCAGCTTTCACACTTGATTGGCAGATTAATGCATCATTATTGCTAAGTTTGATAACAGTTGTCTAATACAGTGACACTGGTAGAGAAAACCACTATAGACATTCACATAAGCAGCTCTCATCATCATCATTTATTGCATAAGACTTCTTTAATTATACTAAGTTTTTGAGCAGGTCTGCATTATACTTAATTATATAAGGGAGATGTACTTTTAGTAAAAAGTAGCTCTCCAATTTCAAAAGTACATCAACGTAGTATTAATACTTAGATTTAAAGATTTTCTGGGATAAATGAAATACATTCCCAGCAGCCATCTCCCTTTGCCTCTATCTTATTGCATATTTTGTCCTAATGTGCTTTCATATTTACATGTCACCATGTTTCCATTGGCTAGTACCTTAAAGTCAGATGTCTGTCAAGCAAACTGACCAGTGACAGAATTGCTTTGTGAGGTTTACATCTTTGACATCAAATGCTTCACATGAAAAATGCAGTTCATTGTCAAAAATCAGCTATATTAGGAGAGTGAGAATTGTGTTTTAGCATCAATTACACACTAAATATGCTGTCATTGTGTATGTTTAATGGATGTCTTTCAGTTTTAAAGATAGACAGACCGATAGAAAGATAGAAAGATAGATAGATAGAAAGATAGATAGATAGATAGATAGATAGATAGATAGATAGACAGACAGACAGACTGATTTCAACTGGAAGCAGTGCTTACATATTGCTTAATTTTTGGTGGTTATTAAATAGTATGGGTAGGCAAGAAAAGTGCATATATCTTTTATTAGCATAAACTTACCCAAATGCGCTCTTGCATATTTAAGGCATTCAAAGTAATAATATTTCACAGCATTAATACAGTTATGTACTAGACTGGACAATGGTAAGCAGAGCCAGTACTTATATCAACAATGGCCTTATCTGTGTGAAGTTTGTATGTTCTCCCTGTGTTTGCGTGGGTTTCCTCCGGGTGCTGTGGTTTCCTCCCACACTCCAAAAAACATACTGTTAGGTTAATTGGCTGCTATCAAAATTGACCCTAGTCTCTCCCTCTCTGTCTATGTGTGAGTGTGTGTCTATATTAGGGAATTTAGACTGTAAGCTCCAATAGGGTAGGGACTGATGTGAATGGGTTCTCTGTACAGCGCTGCGCTATTAGTGACACTATATAAATAAATGATAATGAGGATGATGATGATATGTGTTTACTATGCCTATACACATAGCCAGCTTTCACACTTGATTGGCAGATTAATGCATCATTATTGCTAAGTTTGATAACAGTTGTCTAATACAGTGACACTGGTAGAGAAAACCACTATAGACATTCACATAAGCAGCTCTCATCATCATCATTTATTGCATAAGACTTCTTTAATTATACTAAGTTTTTGAGCAGGTCTGCATTATACTTAATTATATAAGGGAGATGTACTTTTAGTAAAAAGTAGCTCTCCAATTTCAAAAGTACATCAACGTAGTATTAATACTTAGATTTAAAGATTTTCTGGGATAAATGAAATACATTCCCAGCAGCCATCTCCCTTTGCCTCTATCTTATTGCATATTTTGTCCTAATGTGCTTTCATATTTACATGTCACCATGTTTCCATTGGCTAGTACCTTAAAGTCAGATGTCTGTCAAGCAAACTGACCAGTGACAGAATTGCTTTGTGAGGTTTACATCTTTATGACATCAAATGCTTCACATGAAAAATGCAGTTCATTGTCAAAAATCAGCTATATTAGGAGAGTGAGAATTGTGTTTTAGCATCAATTACACACTAAATATGCTGTCATTGTGTATGTTTAATGGATGTCTTTCAGTTTTAAAGATAGACAGACGGATAGATAGATAGAAAGATAGAAAGATAGATAGATAGATAGATAGACAGACAGACAGACAGACAGACTGATTTCAACTGGAAGCAGTGCTTACATATTGCTTAATTTTTGGTGGTTATTAAATAGTATGGGTAGGCAAGAAAAGTGCATATATCTTTTATTAGCATAAACTTACCCAAATGCGCTCTTGCATATTTAAGGCATTCAAAGTAATAATATTTCACAGCATTAATACAGTTATGTACTAGACTGGACAATGGTAAGCAGAGCCAGTACTTATATCAACAATGGCCTTATCTGTGTGAAGTTTGTATGTTCTCCCTGTGTTTGCGTGGGTTTCCTCCGGGTGCTGTGGTTTCCTCCCACACTCCAAAAAACATACTGTTAGGTTAATTGGCTGCTATCAAAATTGACCCTAGTCTCTCCCTCTCTGTCTGTGTGTGAGTGTGTGTCTATATTAGGGAATTTAGACTGTAAGCTCCAATAGGGTAGGGACTGATGTGAATGGGTTCTCTGTACAGCGCTGCGCTATTAGTGACACTATATAAATAAATGATAATGAGGATGATGATGATATGTGTTTACTATGCCTATACACATAGCCAGCTTTCACACTTGATTGGCAGATTAATGCATCATTATTGCTAAGTTTGATAACAGTTGTCTAATACAGTGACACTGGTAGAGAAAACCACTATAGACATTCACATAAGCAGCTCTCATCATCATCATTTATTGCATAAGACTTCTTTAATTATACTAAGTTTTTGAGCAGGTCTGCATTATACTTAATTATATAAGGGAGATGTACTTTTAGTAAAAAGTAGCTCTCCAATTTCAAAAGTACATCAACGTAGTATTAATACTTAGATTTAAAGATTTTCTGGGATAAATGAAATACATTCCCAGCAGCCATCTCCCTTTGCCTCTATCTTATTGCATATTTTGTCCTAATGTGCTTTCATATTTACATGTCACCATGTTTCCATTGGCTAGTACCTTAAAGTCAGATGTCTGTCAAGCAAACTGACCAGTGACAGAATTGCTTTGTGAGGTTTACATCTTTATGACATCAAATGCTTCACATGAAAAATGCAGTTCATTGTCAAAAATCAGCTATATTAGGAGAGTGAGAATTGTGTTTTAGCATCAATTACACACTAAATATGCTGTCATTGTGTATGTTTAATGGATGTCTTTCAGTTTTAAAGATAGACAGACGGATAGATAGATAGAAAGATAGAAAGATAGATAGATAGATAGATAGACAGACAGACAGACTGATTTCAACTGGAAGCAGTGCTTACATATTGCTTATATTTTGGTGGTTATTAAATAGTATGGGTAGGCAAGAAAAGTGCATATATCTTTTATTAGCATAAACTTACCCAAATGCGCTCTTGCATATTTAAGGCATTCAAAGTAATAATATTTCACAGCATTAATACAGTTATGTACTAGACTGGACAATGGTAAGCAGAGCCAGTACTTATATCAACAATGGCCTTATCTGTGTGAAGTTTGTATGTTCTCCCTGTGTTTGCGTGGGTTTCCTCCCACACTCCAAAAAACATACTGTTAGGTTAATTGGCTGCTATCAAAATTGACCCTAGTCTCTCCCTCTCTGTCTGTGTGTGAGTGTGTGTCTATATTAGGGAATTTAGACTGTAAGCTCCAATAGGGTAGGGACTGATGTGAATGGGTTCTCTGTACAGCGCTGCGCTATTAGTGACACTATATAAATAAATGATAATGAGGATGATGATGATATGTGTTTACTATGCCTATACACATAGCCAGCTTTCACACTTGATTGGCAGATTAATGCATCATTATTGCTAAGTTTGATAACAGTTGTCTAATACAGTGACACTGGTAGAGAAAACCACTATAGACATTCACATAAGCAGCTCTCATCATCATCATTTATGGCATAAGACTTCTTTAATTATACTAAGTTTTTGAGCAGGTCTGCATTATACTTAATTATATAAGGGAGATGTACTTTTAGTAAAAAGTAGCTCTCCAATTTCAAAAGTACATCAACGTAGTATTAATACTTAGATTTAAAGATTTTCTGGGATAAATGAAATACATTCCCAGCAGCCATCTCCCTTTGCCTCTATCTTATTGCATATTTTGTCCTAATGTGCTTTCATATTTACATGTCACCATGTTTCCATTGGCTAGTACCTTAAAGTCAGATGTCTGTCAAGCAAACTGACCAGTGACAGAATTGCTTTGTGAGGTTTACATCTTTATGACATCAAATGCTTCACATGAAAAATGCAGTTCATTGTCAAAAATCAGCTATATTAGGAGAGTGAGAATTGTGTTTTAGCATCAATTACACACTAAATATGCTGTCATTGTGTATGTTTAATGGATGTCTTTCAGTTTTAAAGATAGACAGACCGATAGATAGATAGAAAGATAGAAAGATAGATAGATAGAAAGATAGATAGATAGACAGACAGACTGATTTCAACTGGAAGCAGTGCTTACATATTGCTTAATTTTTGGTGGTTATTAAATAGTATGGGTAGGCAAGAAAAGTGCATATATCTTTTATTAGCATAAACTTACCCAAATGCGCTCTTGCATATTTAAGGCATTCAAAGTAATAATATTTCACAGCATTAATACAGTTATGTACTAGACTGGACAATGGTAAGCAGAGCCAGTACTTATATCAACAATGGCCTTATCTGTGTGAAGTTTGTATGTTCTCCCTGTGTTTGCGTGGGTTTCCTCCGGGTGCTGTGGTTTCCTCCCACACTCCAAAAAACATACTGTTAGGTTAATTGGCTGCTATCAAAATTGACCCTAGTCTCTCCCTCTCTGTCTATGTGTGAGTGTGTGTCTATATTAGGGAATTTAGACTGTAAGCTCCAATAGGGTAGGGACTGATGTGAATGGGTTCTCTGTACAGCGCTGCGCTATTAGTGACACTATATAAATAAATGATAATGAGGATGATGATGATATGTGTTTACTATGCCTATACACATAGCCAGCTTTCACACTTGATTGGCAGATTAATGCATCATTATTGCTAAGTTTGATAACAGTTGTCTAATACAGTGACACTGGTAGAGAAAACCACTATAGACATTCACATAAGCAGCTCTCATCATCATCATTTATTGCATAAGACTTCTTTAATTATACTAAGTTTTTGAGCAGGTCTGCATTATACTTAATTATATAAGGGAGATGTACTTTTAGTAAAAAGTAGCTCTCCAATTTCAAAAGTACATCAACGTAGTATTAATACTTAGATTTAAAGATTTTCTGGGATAAATGAAATACATTCCCAGCAGCCATCTCCCTTTGCCTCTATCTTATTGCATATTTTGTCCTAATGTGCTTTCATATTTACATGTCACCATGTTTCCATTGGCTAGTACCTTAAAGTCAGATGTCTGTCAAGCAAACTGACCAGTGACAGAATTGCTTTGTGAGGTTTACATCTTTGACATCAAATGCTTCACATGAAAAATGCAGTTCATTGTCAAAAATCAGCTATATTAGGAGAGTGAGAATTGTGTTTTAGCATCAATTACACACTAAATATGCTGTCATTGTGTATGTTTAATGGATGTCTTTCAGTTTTAAAGATAGACAGACCGATAGAAAGATAGAAAGATAGATAGATAGAAAGATAGATAGATAGATAGATAGATAGATAGATAGATAGACAGACAGACAGACTGATTTCAACTGGAAGCAGTGCTTACATATTGCTTAATTTTTGGTGGTTATTAAATAGTATGGGTAGGCAAGAAAAGTGCATATATCTTTTATTAGCATAAACTTACCCAAATGCGCTCTTGCATATTTAAGGCATTCAAAGTAATAATATTTCACAGCATTAATACAGTTATGTACTAGACTGGACAATGGTAAGCAGAGCCAGTACTTATATCAACAATGGCCTTATCTGTGTGAAGTTTGTATGTTCTCCCTGTGTTTGCGTGGGTTTCCTCCGGGTGCTGTGGTTTCCTCCCACACTCCAAAAAACATACTGTTAGGTTAATTGGCTGCTATCAAAATTGACCCTAGTCTCTCCCTCTCTGTCTATGTGTGAGTGTGTGTCTATATTAGGGAATTTAGACTGTAAGCTCCAATAGGGTAGGGACTGATGTGAATGGGTTCTCTGTACAGCGCTGCGCTATTAGTGACACTATATAAATAAATGATAATGAGGATGATGATGATATGTGTTTACTATGCCTATACACATAGCCAGCTTTCACACTTGATTGGCAGATTAATGCATCATTATTGCTAAGTTTGATAACAGTTGTCTAATACAGTGACACTGGTAGAGAAAACCACTATAGACATTCACATAAGCAGCTCTCATCATCATCATTTATTGCATAAGACTTCTTTAATTATACTAAGTTTTTGAGCAGGTCTGCATTATACTTAATTATATAAGGGAGATGTACTTTTAGTAAAAAGTAGCTCTCCAATTTCAAAAGTACATCAACGTAGTATTAATACTTAGATTTAAAGATTTTCTGGGATAAATGAAATACATTCCCAGCAGCCATCTCCCTTTGCCTCTATCTTATTGCATATTTTGTCCTAATGTGCTTTCATATTTACATGTCACCATGTTTCCATTGGCTAGTACCTTAAAGTCAGATGTCTGTCAAGCAAACTGACCAGTGACAGAATTGCTTTGTGAGGTTTACATCTTTATGACATCAAATGCTTCACATGAAAAATGCAGTTCATTGTCAAAAATCAGCTATATTAGGAGAGTGAGAATTGTGTTTTAGCATCAATTACACACTAAATATGCTGTCATTGTGTATGTTTAATGGATGTCTTTCAGTTTTAAAGATAGACAGACGGATAGATAGATAGAAAGATAGA